>NC_051863.1:93553650-93691023 GCF_015732765.1 Culex quinquefasciatus | reverse complement strand
CGCATGCGCCACCGTTTTAGCAGTGCAGCTTAAGGAAGGGAAGTGACGTCATCGGCAGATCAGCGACGCAACATCTTGCACACCAATCATCTCGCATCCTCGAAGCCAGCATCAAAACAACCCTAATCAAACATCTTTTTCAGACGTTTCAAATGCCATTCTACAAGCACCAGCACCTCGTGTTTTGAAAACTTTGCGGCTGCAGCGCCACAAGGCCACCAACACAAACACACTTATTTAAAATCTCTCTCTCTCTATCCGTTTAACCACACGCACACAACTCTCAAATTTTTGGGAGCAGCTCTTTTTTCCCTTCAGTTTCTGCAGGGAAAAGCATGCTCTCTGACTCATTTTGATGACACTAGGTCTATTCCCGTACCTGCAGAATTGCAAAATTTCTGCAACTTCTGCAGAATTCTGCAGCCAGCATAAGTCACTTTTTGCAGCACGTTCCCGTACTTTTCAGCTCGCTCTCTTCTCTCTCTTTGCAGAAGTTCTGCAAGGAGAGAGGCCGCAAAACTTTGCCTTGGTAGCGCGTTCCAGTACTTTTTCTGCAATATTGTACACAGTTGAGTGGATTTACTCAAATTGGGTATTAAAGTTTTTTCTTATTTAAAAAAAAGGGATTAACAAAAATTGTAATTGAAAGCGGTACGGGGACTTATTTTTTATGCAACTCAACATTTTATTTAAAAGATGCTTATGCTTAGGTAGAAATTATACATTAGAAACAATTCAAAACTTTTACATTAGGTAAAAAAATAGAAATGAGAGTTGCAGGTACGTTTAACAAATATAATTTAAAAAAATTACAAACAAAGGTTTAATATAGAAGGGATCATAAATACATGTTTTGATAGCAGACCATTTGAAGGATTTTTTACTAAGGATAACATAAATAAATTATGGATGTCATGTCGAAGAACAACGGCGACGCAGCAAAATTGAAAAATATTAGAAAGTAAATGAATCACAAACTCAAAATAAGGAAACACAAAAATTTAGGAACTCGGAAATCTAGAAAATCATACATGAAAATATAAAAAAAAACTAATATTTGTTAATTGAGAAACTAAAAAAAAATTAAATCGGGTATTTGAGAAATTAAAAATGCAAATATTTATTTCAGAAAAAAATCACAAATTCAAAGCTTAAAAAATAAGGTTGAAAATATTAAAGTTAGACCTCAAAAATTCAAATATTTGAATTCGAAATAAAAAATCAAAATTTTGAATATTTAAGAGTTCAGAACATCAAAAATTCAACATTTAAAGTTAAAAAATTAAAAAAAATTGTAAATAAAAAAAATTAACTAAATTATAAAAAATAGAAACAGTTTGTACTCTATTATCCGAAGACCTTTACAAAATTTCTAATCTCTAAATCCTCTAAATATGCATTTCTAACCTAGAATATGACTCCAAAATAAGTGTATTTTTTATTATTCAAGATGGCGGCATTTAAGAATTTTAGAATATTAGAAAATAAGAAAATAAGGAAATAAGAAAATTAGAAAATAAGAAAATAAGAATTTAAGAATTTAGGAATTTAGGAATTTAAGAATTTAAGAATTTAAGAATTTAAGAATTTAAGAATTTAAGAATTTAAGAATTTAAGAATTTAAGAATTTAAGAATTTAAGAATTTAAGAATTTAAGAATTTAAGAATTTAAGAATTTAAGAATTTAAGAATTTAAGAATTTAAGAATTTAAGAATTTAAGAATTTAAGAATTCAAGAATTTAAGAATTTAAGAATTTAAGAATTTAAGAATTTAAGAATTTAAGAATTTAAGAATTTAAGAATTTAAGAATTTAAGAATTTAAGAATTTAAGAATTTAAGAATTTAAGAATTTAAGAATTTAAGAATTTAAGAATTTAAGAATTTAAGAATTTAAGAATTTAAGAATTTAAGAATTTAAGAATTTAAGAATTTAAGAATTTAAGAATTTAAGAATTTAAGAATTTAAGAATTTAAGAATTTAAGAATTTAAGAATTTAAGAATTTAAGAATTTAAGAATTTAAGAATTTAAGAATTTAAGAATTTAAGAATTTAAGAATTTAAGAATTTAAGAATTTAAGAATTTAAGAATTTAAGAATTTAAGAATTTAAGAATTTAAGAATTTAAGAATTTAAGAATTTAAGAATTTAAGAATTTAAGAATTCAAGAATTTAAGAATTTAAGAATTTAAGAATTTAAGAATTTAAGAATTTAAGAATTTAAGAATTTAAGAATTTAAGAATTTAAGAATTTAAGAATTTAAGAATTTTGAGAATTTAAGTATACCGTATATTTTTTAATAAAATTTAAAATCAATTTAAAATAATATAAAATATGATGTGTAAACAACGTTACTTATGTTTCAGCAAAAAAAATATGGTCATTTCTGGCTGGTTCCCTCCTTGACTTGATACATAGTTTAACTAACAAGTTATCGTATCCAATAAAACAACAAATTACAAATTATATAATCAATTATATTTTTTATTTGTTTGGTACAGCCTTATATTTTTTTATGATTCCTTCATTGAAAGTTCAACAAAATACATTTAGTTTTTTGGTATCACAGGTACAATTTATTATTTGCCAATTAAATTTACCTATTATTTTAACACACATATTTAGTCTGTTCAAAAACAATTTACGATCAAAAATCATTTCTCAAACAAATATTTATTAAAAATATATTAAACTCAAAAGAAATGTGTCTTTTAAAAGTTTTTAAAAACATTTTGTTTTTATGATACAAATTGTTTGTTGGGTTATTAGCCATGTTGTAATACTGAATTTACTTATCAACTTCAACTCAACATTAATGAACTAAGCCTGAAATCGTTTACATAAAATATAGTTCTCAATAAAACCAGACATTAAAAAAATACCCCAAAATCCATCAATTCCAAATATACAAACGTCCCTACAAAACATAAAATTTATTACAACTCCATAATAATAAAATGCTTAATTTAACCCAACTTGCCAATTTTATGTAAGCGTGTACTCACACCAACTTGCAGTTACTTTTCAACACGAAAGAGAAGAGAGAGCTTGCAGAAAAGTACGGGAACGGTTTTGCTGCAACTTCAACCTCTCTCATTGCAGAAGTTCTGCCTGAGAGAAAAGTTACTTTTGTTGCAGAAAAGTACGGGAACGCTCTGCTGCCGATTTTGTGCAGAATTGCAGAATTCTGCAGTACGGGAATAGACCTACTGTTTCACACTCTCCCTCTCCAACACTCTTCCGCTCTTCCTAGCACTTCATGGAATTTTTTTTTCTTGGCACGGCCGCCATATTGTATTTTGCCAAAATTTTCACAAAAATTACACCTTTGCATTAATTTTTCAACAATTTGGCTTTTCCTTTAGAACAGCTGCCACAATAACTTTCACAAAGCATTTTTCTGCTTTCTGCATTAGGCAATCGGCCCAGATTCCAGTTGTGGCTAAATAATTGCCGAGCCAAACTCGGTCGGTGGATTATAAACTAAACACTTATTTCGCGAAAAAAACGTAATTCCCGGAGAAACCGAACACTTTTGCACAAATTTACACTCTGAATACCGAATAAATCGTATTAAAAGTATTCAAATCAACCAAAAATCGCGACGACACGGGGACAACTATGCTAGAGCGTGCACTCTCGCCGGCGGCTCAACTCGCCCAAAATCACAAAAATCTGTATATACAGATTTAAAAAAAAAATGATTTTATTTAAAAATTTCAACAATTTAATAATTGAATTATGCTTTAATATGATTAAAATGCTTAATATTGTTGTTGAAAGCCTAAAAAATCTTCTATGACTACGAACTTGACATGATACAGACAAAATACAGATTTATTTTTAAGAAAATACAGATCTTGCTCTCAAGACAATGATAATGAAATCTATTGGTTTTGGTATTATTACACACAATATAGGGCAGCGAATGACCAAGAAGGTTAAAGCTGCCAGAAATAAATGAATTAACAACAACAACAACAACAACAACACACAATATTTCAATAATTTTGGCTAATTTGCATTGAATGATTGGAAATTCCAAAAACAAAAAACGGTTTCTACTGTGCATCTTTTCTAAATATGTTTTGTTGCACGCCGATTGTTTTGTTGCACGCAGTTTGTTTTGTTGCTTATGTTTGTGTTGATTGGTAACAGCTGTTTGGTTCGCGGTTCCAGTCGGATTTCGGTTCAAATTCCGCGATTAGAGGTCGGTCGGTCGTTCCGCGAGTGAGAAAGTGTTGTTTTGGTGCATGCGTGTGATGTTCCGGGAGGACGAGGCAAGCTGGTCCAGCAGTGTGTGAGTCTAATGTACCGGGAGAATGGAAGAAACCCGGGTTTGCCGGTGGAGGTGAGCTGGTGTGTATGTTGTCCCAGGAAGACGGAACAAACCCGGGTTTGCCGCGTCCTCACCGAGATCGTTGGAAGTAAGCTGGACCAGCGGTTTGTTGTCCCGGGAGAAAAAAAAACCGGTTTTCCGGTGGAGGTAAACTGGTGTTTGTGTTGTCCCAGGAAGACGGAAGAATCCGGGTTTGCTGCGTCTCCACCGAGAAAGGGAGGACAAAAGAAGATCCAGGAGGACGGAAGAATCCCGGGTTTGTTGGTGGAGGTAAGCTGGGGTGTGTGTTGTCTAAGAAGGACGGAAAACCCGGTTTGCCGTGTCCCCACCGAGATCGTTGACAGTAAGCTGGACTAGCCGTGTGTGTGTGTGTTTTTTTATAATTTCGGAATCTGCTACCCGACGAATTTCCCGACCCACTAAACCAGTCCTTGAACGCCATGCCCTTTTCCCCCCGGGACCACCTTTCGGTATAACTTCGGGGGGAGGCGTTGCATTTTCTGCACTAGTCTACTTACAGGATCCATGCCGGGTACTAGAACCATTTCCTGTTCCACATACACATGAGTCCATGCGATGGTTTAACCGCGCCCAAGAATCGCGTTGCTTTTGATCGGCTAGTCATATGCAGCCCTCTCCTTGGACCATCGAGACGTGTACCGATTTGGTAGAGCCGACCATCATAACGTGCTCTCCTTCACAGCCAACCTCGTGAGTTTTCGACTAGGCTTCTAGTCGTTCCTCCTCTGATCGTCTCTCCATTTCCGCTGGAGAGCCGAAGTGATCTGCGTCACTGCTCCGACGACCGCATTCCACTTGGCGATGTCGCTGCACATTCTTTGCACCACATTAACCGGGCTGGTGTCTGCTCCGATAATTGCCAGCATTTCGCTTCGCGCTGTCTCGAAGCGAGGGCAGGCGAACACCACGTGCTCCGGTGTTTCTTCGCACTCGTCGCAATCCGGACAGAGAGGAGACTCTGAATGTCCGAACCTGTGCAGGTACTTCCTGAAGCAGCCATGGCCCGACAGGAACTGTGTGAGGTGGAAGGTGAACTCTCCGTGCCTTCTGCTCACCCACGTGGATACGGACGGGATAAGCCGATGCGTCCATCTGCCTTTCTCCGTGGTGTCCCACTCACGTTGCGATTCGAATCTCGCAGCTTCCCGGATACCTCTCGTGCCTCTTCGGGTGTAGCGCACGGTGTCCTCCTCCAGTGTGATGCCGATGGGGATCATTCCGGCTATGACGCCAACTGCTTCCGACGAGATGGTCCTGTACGCGCTTGCAACCCGCATGGCCATCAGTCTCTGCGTTCTGTCGAGCAGCGCTCGATTTCGCTTCGTCCCCAGCGCCGTCCACCATACCGGTCCGCCGTACCTAAGTATGGACGTCGCGACACTTGCCAAGAGGCGGCGCCTACTGCTCCTGGGTCCAGCGTTGTTCGGCATCATCCTCGACAGTGCCATGATCGCCTTAGCCGCCTTCTCGCAGGCGTAATCGACGTGACTGTTGAAGTTCAGCACCATCACCCCGAGGTACTTGAGCGCTCTCTTCGAGTGCACTACGTGTTTCCCAACGTGTATCTGGGCCTGCTGCACCTTTTTGTGGTTACTAACCAGTATCATCTCCGTCTTGTGGTGAGCGATCCGCAGCTTCACCTCGAGCATCCAGTTCTCGATCATTGCGATTGCCTCCATAGCCAGCACTTCGACCTCCTCGACATTTTCGCCGGTTACCGTCAGCACTATGTCGTCTGCAAAGCCAACAATCTCTACGCCGTTGGGTAGCCCCAGTGTCAACACTCCGTCATACATTCCGTTCCACAGTGCTGAACCCAGAATGGATCCCTGCGGAACTCCCGCGGTAACAACAACGGTTTTTTGTCCATCGGCAGTGTCGTAGACCAGCACGCGGTTCTCGAAGTAGCTCTTCAAGATCATGCACAAATAGTCAGGCACCTTCATTTTGTGCAGCGCTGCTGCTATGGCCGCCCAGCTCGCACTGGTGAACGCGTTCTTGACGTCAATCGTGACTATTGCGCAGCAACGGTTCCCCCTGCGTTTTTTCCTCCGCGCTTCGTCGGCTTTCTCGACCACTTTCCGGATGGCGTCCACCGTGGATCTCCCTTTACGGAAGCCGAACTGCCTCGCTGCTAAGCCATGCTCGCTCTCCGTGTACTTGGTCAGCCGGTTAAGGATGATCCGTTCCAGAAGCTTTCCGAGGGTGTCCAGTAAACATATAGGCCTATACGATGATGGGTCCCCCCGGTGGTTTGCCTGGCTTCGGCAGCAACACGAACTTTTGAACCTTCCACGGGTCGGGGAAGTGTCCTTCGTCCAGGCATTTCTGCAGGACTGTTCGAAACCTATCCGGGAATGCTAGAACCGCCGATTTCAGGGCGAAATTCGGGATTCCATCCGGGCCGGGAGCTTTCTTCACCTTCAATCTCTTCGCTACTGCCACAAGTTCTTCGTTGATGATCAGATGACCTTCGGCGTTGCTACCCCCTTCGTCGTTGTACGGTGTAGGAGGCCATGTCGTTGGGTCATGTCTTGGGAAGAGCCCATCCACAATGACCTTCAGCTTGTCGGGACACGTTTCAGCCACCATCGATGGGCCTCTGATCTTCGCCATCGCGACACGATATGCGCTCCCCCAAGGGTTTGCATCAGCGTCTTGGCATAACTCCTTGAAGCAGTTTGTCTTGCTGCATTTGATCGCTTTCTTGAGCGCGGCCTTTGCAGACCGGTACTCCTCTCTGCACTCCTCTCTAGTTGCTTCGGATCTTGCTCTCTGGACTCGTCTTCTGGCGCTGAGGCAACTTGCCCGAAGGGTACCGAGTTCTTCATTCCACCAGTAGGCTGGACGACGACAGTTCCTTGGCTCCAGTCTCCGCGGCATGGTTGTGTCGCATGCTGTCACTAGTTGTGCTGTTAGCACGTCGGCACTCAAGTCTTGGGGACCATCACACCAATGGAGCGCTTCCACGAAGAGACCCTCGTCGAAGTACTGCAGCTTCAATTTCCTTCCGTAGGACCGGCTGCTCCTATCTGGCACAGGGGCTCGTCTCCCGATGCTGTACCGGATCGCTTGGTGATCACTATGGGTATAGTATTCACTTACCCTCCAGTTCATGTCGGCCGCCAGCCGCGGGCTACAGAACGTAACGTCGATAATGGACTCACGACCGTCTTTGCGGAAGGTACTGCTGGTTCCGCGATTCGCCAGCCTAACGTCCAGCTTTGCCAGAGCTTCCATTAGGCTATGCCCCTAGCATTGGTGCATCTGCTACCCCACTCGACCGCCCACGCGTTGAAGTCACCTCCGATAACGATCGGGCTTCGTCCGATCAGTTCATCGGTCAGACTATCCAGCATCTGCTGAAACTGCTCCAAGGTCCATCTTGGGGAGCATAGCAGCTACAGAAGAAGGTTCCGTTTACTTTGGCGATCACGAATCCTTCAAACGCCCTGGTGAAATCTATTGGTTTTGGTATTATTACACAATATAGGGCAGCGAATGACCAAGAAGGTTAAAGCTGCCAGAAATAAATGAATTAACAACAACAACAACAACAACAACACACAATATTTCAATAATTTTGGCTAATTTGCATTGAATGATTGGAAATTCCAAAACAAAAACGGTTTCTACTGTGCATCTTTTCTAAATATGTTTTGTTGCACGCCGATTGTTTTGTTGCACGCAGTTTGTTTTGTTGCTTATGTTTGTGTTGATTGGTAACAGCTGTTTGGTTCGCGGTTCCAGTCGGATTTCGGTTCAAATTCCGCGATTAGAGGTCGGTCGGTCGTTCCGCGAGTGAGAAAGTGTTGTTTTGGTGCATGCGTGTGATGTTCCGGGAGGACGAGGCAAGCTGGTCCAGCAGTGTGTGAGTCTAATGTACCGGGAGGATGGAAGAAACCCGGGTTTGCCGGTGGAGGTGAGCTGGTGTGTATGTTGTCCCAGGAAGACGGAACAAACCCGGGTTTGCCGCGTCCTCACCGAGATCGTTGGAAGTAAGCTGGACCAGCGGTTTGTTGTCCCGGGAGAAAAAAAAACCGGTTTTCCGGTGGAGGTAAACTGGTGTTTGTGTTGTCCCAGGAAGACGGAAGAATCCGGGTTTGCTGCGTCTCCACCGAGAAAGGGAGGACAAAAGAAGATCCAGGAGGACGGAAGAATCCCGGGTTTGTTGGTGGAGGTAAGCTGGGGTGTGTGTTGTCTAAGAAGGACGGAAAAACCCGGGTTTGCCGTGTCCCCACCGAGATCGTTGACAGTAAGCTGGACTAGCCGTGTGTGTGTGTGTGTTTTTTTTTATAATTTCGGAATCTGCTACCCGACGAATTTCCCGACCCACTAAACCAGTCCTTGAACGCCATGCCCTTTTCCCCCCGGGACCACCTTTCGGTATAACTTCGGGGGGAGGCGTTGCATTTTCTGCACTAGTCTACTTACAGGATCCATGCCGGGTACTAGAACCATTTCCTGTTCCACATACACATGATTCCATGCGATGGTTTAACCGCGCCCAAGAATCGCGTTGCTTTTGATCGGCTAGTCATATGCAGCCCTCTCCTTGGACCATCGAGACGTGTACCGATTTGGTAGAGCCGACCATCATAACGTGCTCTCCTTCACAGCCAACCTCGTGAGTTTTCGACTAGGCTTCTAGTCGTTCCTCCTCTGATCGTCTCTCCATTTCCGCTGGAGAGCCGAAGTGATCTGCGTCACTGCTCCGACGACCGCATTCCACTTGGCGATGTCGCTGCACATTCTTTGCACCACATTAACCGGGCTGGTGTCTGCTCCGATAATTGCCAGCATTTCGCTTCGCGCTGTCTCGAAGCGAGGGCAGGCGAACACCACGTGCTCCGGTGTTTCTTCGCACTCGTCGCAATCCGGACAGAGAGGAGACTCTGAATGTCCGAACCTGTGCAGGTACTTCCTGAAGCAGCCATGGCCCGACAGGAACTGTGTGAGGTGGAAGGTGAACTCTCCGTGCCTTCTGCTCACCCACGTGGATACGGACGGGATAAGCCGATGCGTCCATCTGCCTTTCTCCGTGGTGTCCCACTCACGTTGCGATTCGAATCTCGCAGCTTCCCGGATACCTCTCGTGCCTCTTCGGGTGTAGCGCACGGTGTCCTCCTCCAGTGTGATGCCGATGGGGATCATTCCGGCTATGACGCCAACTGCTTCCGACGAGATGGTCCTGTACGCGCTTGCAACCCGCATGGCCATCAGTCTCTGCGTTCTGTCGAGCAGCGCTCGATTTCGCTTCGTCCCCAGCGCCGTCCACCATACCGGTCCGCCGTACCTAAGTATGGACGTCGCGACACTTGCCAAGAGGCGGCGCCTACTGCTCCTGGGTCCAGCGTTGTTCGGCATCATCCTCGACAGTGCCATGATCGCCTTAGCCGCCTTCTCGCAGGCGTAATCGACGTGACTGTTGAAGTTCAGCACCATCACCCCGAGGTACTTGAGCGCTCTCTTCGAGTGCACGACGTGTTCTCCAACGTGTATCTGGGCCTGCTGCACCTTTTTGTGGTTACTAACCAGTATCATCTCCGTCTTGTGGTGAGCGATCCGCAGCTTCACCTCGAGCATCCAGTTCTCGATCATTGCTATTGCCTCCATAGCCAGCACTTCGACCTCCTCGACATTTTCGCCGGTTACCGTCAGCACTATGTCGTCTGCAAAGCCAACGATCTCCACGCCGTTGGGTAGCCCCAGTGTCAACACTCCGTCATACATTCCGTTCCACAGTGCTGAACCCAGAATAGAACCCTGTGGAACTCCCGCGGTAACAACAACGGTTTTTGTCCATCGGCAGTGTCGTAGACCAGCACGCGGTTCTCGAAGTAGCTCTTCAAGATCATGCACAAATAGTCAGGCACCTTCATTTTGTGCAGCGCTGCTGCTATGGCCGCCCAGCTCGCACTGGTGAACGCGTTCTTGACGTCAATCGTGACTATTGCGCAGCAACGGTTCCCCTGCGTTTTTCCTCCGCGCTTCGTCGGCTTTCTCGACCACTTTCCGGATGGCGTCCACCGTGGATCTCCCTTTACGGAAGCCGAACTGCCTCGCTGCTAAGCCATGCTCGCTCTCCGTGTACTTGGTCAGCCGGTTAAGGATGATCCGTTCCAGAAGCTTTCCGAGGGTGTCCAGTAAACATATAGGCCTATACGATGATGGGTCCCCGGTGGTTTGCCTGGCTTCGACAGCAACACGAACTTTTGAACCTTCCACGGGTCGGGAAGTGTCCTTCGTCCAGGCATTTCTGCAGGACTGTTCGAAACCTATCCGGGAATGCTAGAACCGCCGATTTCAGGGCGAAATTCGGGATTCCATCCGGGCCGGGAGCTTTCTTCACCTTCAATCTCTTCGCTACTGCCACAAGTTCTTCGTTGATGATCAGATGACCTTCGGCGTTGCTACCCCTTCGTCGTTGTACGGTGTAGGAGGCCATGTCGTTGGGTCATGTCTTGGGAAGAGCCCATCCACAATGACCTTCAGCTTGTCGGGACACGTTTCAGCCACCATCGATGGGCCTCTGATCTTCGCCATCGCGACACGATATGCGCTCCCCAAGGGTTTGCATCAGCGTCTTGGCATAACTCCTTGAAGCAGTTTGTCTTGCTGCATTTGATCGCTTTCTTGAGCGCGGCCTTTGCAGACCGGTACTCCTCTCTGCACTCCTCTCTAGTTGCTTCGGATCTTGCTCTCTGGACTCGTCTTCTGGCGCTGAGGCAACTTGCCCGAAGGGTACCGAGTTCTTCATTCCACCAGTAGGCTGGACGACGACAGTTCCTTGGCTCCAGTCTCCGCGGCATGGTTGTGTCGCATGCTGTCACCAGTTGTGCTGTTAGCACGTCGGCACTCAAGTCTTGGGGACCATCACACCAATGGAGCGCTTCCACGAAGAGACCCTCGTCGAAGTACTGCAGCTTCAATTTCCTTCCGTAGGACCGGCTGCTCCTATCTGGCACAGGGGCTCGTCTCCCGATGCTGTACCGGATCGCTTGGTGATCACTATGGGTATAGTATTCACTTACCCTCCAGTTCATGTCGGCCGCCAGCCGCGGGCTACAGAACGTAACGTCGATAATGGACTCACGACCGTCTTTGCGGAAGGTACTGCTGGTTCCGCGATTCGCCAGCCTAACGTCCAGCTTTGCCAGAGCTTCCATTAGGCTATGCCCCCTAGCATTGGTGCATCTGCTACCCCACTCGACCGCCCACGCGTTGAAGTCACCTCCGATAACGATCGGGCTTCGTCCGATCAGTTCATCGGTCAGACTATCCAGCATCTGCTGAAACTGCTCCAAGGTCCATCTTGGGGAGCATAGCAGCTACAGAAGAAGGTTCCGTTTACTTTGGCGATCACGAATCCTTCAAACGCCCTCGAGACCACTTCCTGTATGGGGTACCGCCCCATCACGTGTATCGCCGCCATTCTTGCTGTATCCGCGGCCCAGTTTCCGTTGTCGTGTGGAACTCGGTACGGTTCTGCAATAATTGCCACGTCGCAACCCGTCTCCGCGGTCGACTGCCACAGCAGTTGCTGTGCAGTGTCGCAGTGATTGAGGTTCACCTGGGACACCTCCATTACTTTTTGCCCGAGGCCAGCTTCTTGTACACCGGGCAATTAAAGCCACCCGTCGTGTGACTATTGCCATCTCCTTCTTTACAGCACTTCGGCTTATTTTTGCAGTCTCTTGCCATGTGGCCTTCTCTACCACACCTTCTGCAACTGTTGGTTCGATCGGGACCGTCGCAATTTCTCGCCTGGTGGCCGAAACCCATACAGCGGAAACACCTCGTCATCTGCTGGGTCACACGAGGAACAGGCCTCAGTGGGCACACCGACCACCCTACTTTGACCTTGCCGGCTTCCAGCAGCTTAGACGCCGAAGGCGTCGATAGTCGGACCGACGCAATTTGCGTGCCGCCGTAGGCTTTCCTCAACCGGATTGCCATCGGTGTCGTACGGTCATTCAGAAGAACGATCAGCGCATCTTCTAGCTCTTCCTCCGCCGTGATCTCGTCCAGGTTCCTGCACTCGATCGTTGTCTCCGGCGATAGCGCCCTCACCTTCGACTCGTAGCCTACGGCTTTCTCGACGAGGGACTTAAAAGCTGAGCTCTTGACCGCGGGGTCATTCTTCAGCTCAAAAAGCATCGCGCCGGTCTGGGTGCGCCTGGTTTTAACCACGTTCTCGCCAAGCTCCTTGAGTTCCGGGTCGGTTCGTACTTTCCGGAGGAGGTCTGCGTACGAAACACCTTCCTTCACCTCGACCACCAAAGCCTCGCCTTTGTTACGCTCCCTGCGAAACTTGGGTTTTTGGGTGTCCTCGTTCTGCTTCCCTTTTTTCTTCCGCTTCTTTTTCTTGACCTTCTCCCATTCCTTCTCCTTCCCTGGGTCTGGTTCTGGCTCCTTCGCTGGGTCCGGACTGTCTCCATTCCCCTGCTTCTGCTTCTTTGCGTCCTCCAGGCGTTTCCCTGTCCCTTTTTGTGCTTGGGCCGGGCGGCGTTTTCAGTTCTTTCTCCCGTAGCGCTTCCTCCTCCAGTTTTGCCTCCAGCGCTTCTTCGGCTCTTTCAGCTCTCAGCTTCATTGAAGTTCTCGTCACCACCAGCGAACTGTTTTCGCGCTCTGCAGCAATCATGGCTGCCTTGACTCCATTCACCATCTGTTTGATTCTGGTGTGGACGTTGTTTTTGTCCTTGATGAAATCAAAGAGTTCGTTGACCCTCCTCCTGACCTCCTTCGCTGTCCTTCCGAGCAGGACTCCATCCTGAGGGGTACCGCCGGCGAAGTTCAGTACGGATGACTTGGGAGTTTCCCCTCCAATGACTCCTATCTGCTGACTCGAAGCAGCCGCCTGGTTCAACACTGGGGATCTCAACACCTTCCCGCTTCCACGGAACGCGCTCGCCACTCCTTGCTGTGTCGCCGCCGTTTGACTCGCCTCCTGCCATTTCGATGTTTGCGTCCTCTTCTACCTCCGTGTTTTCCGATGCTTGAGGCGCATCGGGACCCTTTTGTTGGTTTGTTTCACTTGTCTTCATTTTGAATCCCACGAGTCGCTAGGGAAATACGGTCCGCTGCGCCAGTGCCCTGCCGTGACGCAGTAAGGGCAAATTACGTGTGGGGTGCGCCCCTGTGCCCCACAGGCTCCGTTATCGACTGGGAATTTGTTGAACCCCCCCAGCCATGCATCCCTCGACACGGGTCGCGTCACATCTTGGATTCGGGGTTTGGTGAGGTTTTGGGCTAAACACTTATAGCGGCGTTCGATCGCTTGACAGAGGTGTTTACGGACTCATGTGGTTTTTTTTTCGTAGAAATTAAACAGAGCCCTTGTTCAATTCCACCACGTCCTAGACATCCTCCTGTGTGTGTGTGTATGTGTGTGTGTTTTTTTGTACATGGTCGGAATCTGCTATCAGACACCTGAGAATTCATTTCTCAGGTAGTGTGGGGTTGGGAAAACAAAAAGAGTTTTCCCGACCCACTAAACCAGTCCTTGAACGCCGTGCCCTTTTCCCCCCGGGACCACCTATCGGTATAACTTCGGGGGGAGGCGTTGCATTTTCTGCACTAGTCTACTTACAGTCAGGCCTGCCCAACGTCCGGCCCGCGGGCCGGATCCGGCCCGTGAAGCCATTTCATCCGGCCCGCGACGGCTTTTCAAAATAGTTCTATGACCGGCCCTTCATAAAATATTCAATATATAAATTGAGTGTCTAAATAACAAAAAAACAAACTTGAGATCAATTTTTCAGATATTATAACAAAACATTTATTTGTTTATTTTGCTTTTGACATACAATGTTGCTAATTCAAAGTTTCTTAGGATTATGCCTTTGTATTTTTTGAAATGATTTTATTTCACATCTAAACATTCTTTATGTTTGAATTTAATTCTTCAAAAAAATTCAAAATCAAATTATTCGCTCTACAGCATTGCCTTGGCGTTCTCGATTGCGAGATTCCTACTCGAAACTAGGTGTCCGAAGGCTTGATTGTTGAGGCAATTGCAAACCTCTTTTTACACCTTAGCTTCCATCCACCCCGGGATTCGAACTGGCGACCTTTGGATTGTTCGTCCAACTGCCTACCAGCGACTCCACCGAGGCAGGAGTGAATTTAATTCTTATCATTTCAATATTGATGTTATCAGAATTAATTATTAAACTTGAAAAATATGCAAAAAGATTGCAAAAGACACTGAACTCTAATTTCTTAAAGTTTTGGCTGTTTTTATTTCTAATTCAATTGTTTCTTTTTTGAGGATTTTGATTATTTTTTCATTTTCAGAGCAACTTTTCAATGAAAAAAAAACTTTTGCTGGGAAAAAGCTTAAAAAAGGCAAAATAATTATATTGAAAATAAAGATCGCTGCAAATATTTAAAAAAATTAAAAAACAATCTAAAGAAGTCAAGAAATCAGATAGCATTTTTTTCATAAACTTCAATAATTCTAAGAAATTTGAAGAATGACGAATCAGATAAATATTTGTATACACTTTTTTAAAATTTAATGTCTTTAAAATAATGTTGAAATGTTTTGTAAAATATTTGAATAAAGGTGCACAACAACGCAAAAAATGTTTTTTCGTAGAGAAGATTTGAATCCAAATTGCGTTTTAATAAATTTTATCTTGTCTCGTTGATTTTTCAAACTTGAATAAAAACTTGCAACGACGAGATTTTGATTTTTTTTAGATAATGATGTCAGGGAATTCAATTTCCATCGACAAAAACAATTACAATACAATTTTGTCCAAAACAAAATAAAAGTAAATCAAATAAACACATCTTTGAAAGTAATCTTTGTATTTCTTTCTTAAAATCAAGTTATTTCAATCTTATTTGTAACACTTGTTTATGTAGTTTTTTACTTGAAATAACCTATTCAAATAAATTTTATGAAAAAAATGTTTATTGTTTTTTACTTTTTCCAACATAAGTTCCGGCCCGCCTCTGCTTTAGAAAAAACAGGTCTGGCCCGCAGGGCCAAAAGGTTGGGCACCCCTGACTTACAGGATCCATGCCGGGTGCTAGAACCATTTCCTGTTCTACATGCATATGAGTCCATGCGAGGGTTTAACCGCGCCCAAGAATCGCGTTGCTTTTGATCGGTTAGTCATATGCAGCCCTCTCCTTGGACCATCGAGACGTGTACCGATTTGGTAGAGCCAACCGTCATAACGTGCTCTCCTTCACAGCCACACTCGTGGGTTCTCAACTCCTGTGACCATCGAGACGTGTACCGATTTGGTAGAGCCGACCATCATAACGTGCTCTCCTTCACAGCAACACTCGTGGGTTTTCGACTAGGCTTCTAGTCGTTCCTCCTCTGGTCGTCTCTCCATCTCCGCTGGAGAGCCGAAGTGATCTGCGTCACCGCTCCGACGACCGCATTCCACTTGGCGATGTCGCTGCACATTCTTCGCACCACATTATCCGGGTTGGTGTCTGCTCCGATAATTGCCAGCATTTCGCTTCGCGCTGCCTCGAAGCGAGGGCAGCTGAACACCACGTGCTCCGGTGTTTCCTCGCAATCGACGCAGTCCGGACAGAGAGGAGACTCTGCATGTCCGAACCTGTGCAGGTACTTCCTGAAGCAGCCATGGCCCGACAGGAACTGTGTGAGGTGGAAGGTGACCTCTCCATGCCTTCTGCTCACCCACGTGGATACGGACGGGATAAGCCGATGCGTCCATCTGCCTTTCTCCGTGGTGTCCCACTCACGTTGCCACCTTACCAGCGATTCGGCTTTCGCAGCTTCCCGGATACCTCTCGTGCCTCTCCGGGTGTAGCGCACGGTGTCCTCCTCCAGTGTGATGCCGATGGGGATCATTCCGGCTATGACGCCAACTGCTTCCGACGAAATGGTCCTGTACGCGCTTGCAACCCGCATGGCCATCAGTTTCTGCGTTCTGTCGAGCAGCGCTCGATTTCGCTTCGTCCCCAGCGCCGTCCACCATACCGGTCCGCCGTACCTAAGTATGGACGTCGCGACACTTGCCAAGAGGCGGCGCCTACTGCTCCTGGGTCCAGCGTTGTTCGGCATCATCCTCGACAGTGCCATGATCGCCTTAGCCGCCTTCTCGCAGGCGTAATCGACGTGACTGTTGAAGTTCAGCACCATCACCCCGAGGTACTTGAGCGCTCTCTTCGAGTGCACGACGTGTTCTCCAACGTGTATCTGGGCCTGCTGCACCTTTTGTGGTTACTAACCAGTATCATCTCCGTCTTGTGGTGAGCGATCCGCAGCTTCACCTCGAGCATCCAGTTCTCGATCATTGCTATTGCCTCCATAGCCAGCACTTCGACCTCCTCGACATTTTCGCCGGTTACCGTCAGCACTATGTCGTCTGCAAAGCCAACGATCTCCACGCCGTTGGGTAGCCCCAGTGTCAACACTCCGTCATACATTCCGTTCCACAGTGCTGAACCCAGAATAGAACCCTGTGGAACTCCCGCGGTAACAACAACGGTTTTTTGTCCATCGGCAGTGTCGTAGACCAGCACGCGGTTCTCGAAGTAGCTCTTCAAGATCATGCACAAATAGTCAGGCACCTTCATTTTGTGCAGCGCTGCTGCTATGGCCGCCCAGCTCGCACTGGTGAACGCGTTCTTGACGTCAATCGTGACTATTGCGCAGCAACGGTTCCCCTGCGTTTTTCCTCCGCGCTTCGTCGGCTTTCTCGACCACTTTCCGGATGGCGTCCACCGTGGATCTCCCTTTACGGAAGCCGAACTGCCTCGCTGCTAAGCCATGCTCGCTCTCCGTGTACTTGGTCAGCCGGTTAAGGATGATCCGTTCCAGAAGCTTTCCGAGGGTGTCCAGCAAACATATAGGCCTATACGATGATGGGTCCCCCGGTGGTTTGCCTGGCTTTGGCAGCAACACGAGCTTTTGAACCTTCCACGGGTCGGGGAAGTGTCCTTCGTCCAGGCATTTCTGCAGGACTGTTCGAAACCTATCCGGGAATGCTTGAACCGCCGATTTCAGGGCGAAATTCGGGATTCCATCCGGGCCGGGAGCTTTCTTCACCTTCAATCTCTTCGCTACTGCCACAAGTTCTTCGTTGGTGATCAGATGACCTTCGGCGTTGCTACCCCTTCGTCGTTGTACGGTGTAGGAGGCCATGTCGTTGGGTCATGTCTTGGGAAGAGCCCTTCCACAATGACCTTCAGCTTGTCGGGACACGTTTCAGCCACCATCGATGGGCCTCTGATCTTCGCCATCGCGACACGATATGCGCTCCCCAAGGGTTTGCATCAGCGTCTTGGCATAACTCCTTGAAGCAGTTTGTCTTGCTGCATTTGATCGCTTTCTTGAGCGCGGCCTTTGCAGACCGGTACTCCTCTCTGCACTCCTCTCTAGTTGCTTCGGATCTTGCTCTCTGGACTCGTCTTCTGGCGCTGAGGCAACTTGCCCGAAGGGTACCGAGTTCTTCATTCCACCAGTAGGCTGGACGACGACAGTTCCTTGGCTCCAGTCTCCGCGGCATGGTTGTGTCGCATGCTGTCACCAGTTGTGCTGTTAGCACGTCGGCACTCAAGTCTTGGGGACCATCACACCAATGGAGCGCTTCCACGAAGAGACGCTCGTCGAAGTACTGCAGCTTCCATTTCCTTCCGTAGGACCGGCTGCTCCTATCTGGTACAAGGGCTCGTCTCCCGATGCTGTACCGGATCGCTTGGTGATCGCTATGGGTATAGTATTCACTCACCCTCCAGTTCATGTCGGCCGCCAGTCGCGGGCTACAGAACGTAACGTCGATAATGGACTCACGACCGTCTTTGCGGAAGGTACTGCTGGTTCCGCGATTCGCCAGCCTAACGTCTAGCTTTGCCAGAGCTTCCATTAGGCTATGCCCCCTAGCATTGGTGCATCTGCTACCCCACTCGACCGCCCACGCGTTGAAGTCACCTCCGATAACGATCGGGCTTCGTCCGATCAGTTCATCGGTCAGACTATCCAGCATCTGCTGAAACTGCTCCAAGGTCCATCTTGGGGAGCATAGCAGCTACAGAAGAAGGTTCCGTTTACTTTGGCGATCACGAATCCTTCAAACGCCCTCGAGACCACTTCCTGTATGGGGTACCGCCCCATCACGTGTATCGCCGCCATTCTTGCTGTATCCGCGGCCCAGTTTCCGTTGTCGTGTGGAACTCGGTACGGTTCTGCAATAATTGCCACGTCGCAACCCGTCTCCGCGGTCGACTGCCACAGCAGTTGCTGTGCAGTGTCGCAGTGATTGAGGTTCACCTGGGACACCTCCATTACTTTTTGCCCGAGGCCAGCTTCTTGTACACCGGGCAATTAAAGCCACCCGTCGCATGGCTATTTCCATCGCCTTCTTCACAGAGCACGCACTTTGGCTTATTTTTGCAGTCTCTTGCCATGTGGCCTTCTCTACCACATCTTCTGCAACTGTTGGTTCGATCGGGACCGTCGCAATTTCTCGCCTGGTGGCCGAAACCCATACAGCGGAAACACCTCGTCATCTGCTGGGTCACACGAGGAACAGGCCTCAGTGGGCACACCGACCACCCTACTTTGACCTTGCCGGCTTCCAGCAGCTTAGACGCCGAAGGCGTCGATAGTCGGACCGACGCAATTTGCGTGCCGCCGTAGGCTTTCCTCAACCGGATTGCCATCGGTGTCGTGCGGTCATCCAGAAGAACGATCAGCGCATCTTCTAGCTCTTCCTCCGTCGTGATCTCGTCCAGGTTCCTGCACTCAATCGTTGTCTCCGGCGATAGCGCCCTTACCTTCGACTCGTAGCCTACGGCTTTCTCGACGAGGGAAGCTGAGCTCTTGACCGCGGGGTCATTCTTCAGCTCAAAAAGCATCGCTCCGGTCTGTGTGCGCCTGGTTTTAACCACGTTCTCGCCAAGCTCCTTGAGTTCCGGATCGGTTCGTACTTTCCGGAGGAGGTCTGCGTACGAAACACCTTCCTTCACCTCGACCACCAAAGCCTCGCCTTTGTTACGCTCCCTGCGAAACTTGGGTTTTTGGGTGTCCTCGTTCTGCTTCCCTTTTTTCTTCCGCTTCTTTTTCTTGACCTTCTCCCATTCCTTCTCCTTCCCTGGGTCTGGTTCTGGCTCCTTCGCTGGGTCCGGACTGTCTCCATTCCCCTGCTTCTGCTTCTTTGCGTCCTCCTCCTCTCCAGGCGTTTAACTGTCCCTTTTAGAGCCTGGGCCGGGCGGCGTTTTCGGTTCTTTCTCCCGTAGCGCTTCCTCCTCCAGTTTTGCGTTTCTTCGGCTCTTTCAGCTCTGAGCTTCAGTGAATTCTGCGTCACCACCAGCGAGCTGTTTTCGCGCTCTGCGGCATTCATGGCTGCCTTGACTCCATTCACCATCTGCTTGATTCTGGTGTGGACGTTGTTTTTGTCCTTGATGAAATCAAAGAGTTCGTTAACCCTCCTTCTGACCTCCTGCAACGCGGTCCTTCCGAGCAGGACTCCGTCCTGAGGGGTACTGCCGGCGAAGTTCAACAAGGATGACTTGGGTGTCTCCTCTCCAATTACTCCTATCTGCTGACTCGAAGCAGCCGCCGGGTTCAACACTGGGGATCTCAACACCTTCCCGCTTCCACGGAACGCGCTCGCCACTCCGCCTGCTGTGTCGCCGCCGTTTGACTCGCCTCCTGCCATTTCGACGTTTGTGTCCTCTTCTACCTCCGTGTTTTCCGATGCTTGGGGCGCATCGGGACCCTTTTGTTGGTTTGTTTCACTTGTCTTCATTTTGAATCCCACGAGTCGCACGAGTCGCTGTGACGCAGTAAGGGCAAATTACGTGTGGGGTTCGCCCCTGTGCCCCACAGGCTCCGTTATCGACTGGGAATTTGTTAAACCCCCCCTGCCATGCATCCCTCGACACGGGTCGCGTCACATCTTGGATTCGGGGTTTGGTGAGGTTTTGGGCTAAAACACTTATAGCGGCGTTCGATCGCTTGACAGAGGTGTTTACGGACCCATGTGGTTTTTTTTCGAAGAAATTAAACAGAGCCCTTGTTCAATTCCGCCACGTCCTAGACATCCTCCCGCTGCTGGTCCGGGGGCGATGCAATGAATGTATGCAATCGCCGACAGCTATCCGCCTACTGCAACCCGCCCGGTAGCTGGCAGCTAAGCTCCGCAGGGACCCTCGCCTGTCCCCACGGTTCACGTGTGTGTGTGTGTGTGTGTGTGTGTGTGTGTGTGTGTGTGTGTGTGTGTGTGTGTGTGTGTGTGTGTGTGTGTGTGTGTGTGTGTGTGTGTGTGTGTGTGTGTGTGTGTGTGTGTGTGTGTGTGTGTGTGTGTGTGTGTGTGTGTGTTTTTTTTTTTTTTTTACAAGGTCGGAATCTGTTATCAGACACCTGAGAATTAATTTCTCAGGTAGTGTGGGGTTGGGAAAACAAAAGAGTTTTCCCGACCCACTAAACCAGTCCTTGAACGCCGTGCCCTTTTCTCCCCGGGACCACCTTTCGGTATAACTTCGGGGGGAGGCGTTGCATTTTCAGCACTAGTCTACTTACAGGATCCATGCCGGGTACTAGAACCATTTCCTGTTCCACATACATATGAGTCCATGCGAGGGTTTAACCGCGCCCAAGAATCGCGTTGCTTTTGATCGGCTAGTCATATGCAGCCCTCTCCTTGGACCATCGAGACGTGTACCGATTTGGTAGAGCCAACCGTCATAACGTGCTCTCCTTCACAGCCACACTCGTGGGTTCTCGACTCCTGTGACCATCGAGACGTGGACCGATTTGGTAGAGCCGACCATCATGTGTGTGTGTGTGTGTGTGTGTGTGTGTGTGTGTGTGTGTGTGTGTGTGTGTGTGTGTGTGTGTGTGTGTGTCCGGGAGAACGGAACAAACCGGGTTTGCCCCGTCATCACCAAGAACGGGATAACAGAAGAATCAAAATTACA
The DNA here is from genome assembly GCF_015732765.1 of Culex quinquefasciatus. Lineage (NCBI taxonomy): Eukaryota > Metazoa > Arthropoda > Insecta > Diptera > Culicidae > Culex > Culex quinquefasciatus. The sequence continues at coordinate 93,669,745 of NC_051863.1, read as the reverse complement.
ATTACAAAAAGACGGAAGGAAGCCGGGTTTGCCGGTGGAGGTGTGTGTGTTCCCGGGAGGACAGAAAACAACCCCGGGTGGCCGCGTCTCCACCGGAACGGAAGGACAGAAGAAGATCCGGAAATGCAACTCAGTCGAAAGGATTAAAAAAAATAATGAGATATCGCAATTTTTTTACGCTTGTTTGGAAACGCAGTATGGTAAGTATTTTGTAAACAAATGCATGTATCTCGTATAAATTTAAAAAAAAACTCAAGATTATTCTAAAATTCTAAAATTCTAAAATTCTAAAATTCTAAAATTCTAAAATTCTAAAATTCTAAAATTCTAAAATTCTAAAATTCTAAAATTCTAAAATTCTAAAATTCTAAAATTCTAAAATTCTAAAATTCTAAAATTCTAAAATTTAAAATTTAAAATTTAAAATTTAAAATTCTAAAATTCTAAAATTCTAAAATTTAAAATTTAAAATTCTAAAATTTAAAATTTAAAATTCTAAAATTTAAAATTCTAAAATTTAAAATTTAAAATTCAAAATTCTAAAATTCTAAAATTCTAAAATTTAAAATTCTAAAATTTAAAATTTAAAATTTAAAATTTAAAATTTAAAATTTAAAATTTAAAATTTAAAATTTAAAATTTAAAATTTAAAATTCTAAAATTTAAAATTCTAAAATTTAAAATTTAAAATTCTAAAATTTAAAATTTAAAATTTAAAATTTAAAATTTAAAATTTAAAATTTAAAATTTAAAATTTAAAATTTAAAATTTAAAATTTAAAATTTAAAATTTAAAATTCTAAAATTTAAAATTCTAAAATTTAAAATTCTAAAATTTAAAATTTAAAATTTAAAATTTAAAATTTAAAATTTAAAATTTAAAATTTAAAATTCTAAAATTTAAAATTCTAAAATTTAAAATTTAAAATTTAAAATTCTAAAATTTAAAATTTAAAATTTAAAATTTAAAATTTAAAATTTAAAATTTAAAATTTAAAATTCTAAAATTCTAAAATTTAAAATTCTAAAATTTAAAATTTAAAATTTAAAATTCTAAAATTCTAAAATTTAAAATTTAAAATTTAAAATTCTAAAATTTAAAATTCTAAAATTCTAAAATTCTAAAATTTAAAATTTAAAATTCTAAAATTTAAAATTTAAAATTCTAAAATTCTAAAATTTAAAATTTAAAATTTAAAATTTAAAATTTAAAATTTAAAATTTAAAATTTAAAATTTAAAATTTAAAATTTAAAATTTAAAATTTAAAATTCTAAAATTTAAAATTTAAAATTTAAAATTTAAAATTCTAAAATTCTAAAATTTAAAATTTAAAATTTAAAATTTAAAATTTAAAATTCTAAAATTTAAAATTTAAAATTTAAAATTTAAAATTTAAAATTTAAAATTCTAAAATTTAAAATTCTAAAATTTAAAATTCTAAAATTTAAAATTCTAAAATTTAAAATTCTAAAATTTAAAATTCTAAAATTTAAAATTTAAAATTTAAAATTTAAAATTTAAAATTCTAAAATTTAAAATTCTAAAATTTAAAATTCTAAAATTCTAAAATTTAAAATTTAAAATTTAAAATTTAAAATTCTAAAATTTAAAATTTAAAATTTAAAATTTAAAATTCTAAAATTTAAAATTTAAAATTTAAAATTCTAAAATTTAAAATTCTAAAATTCTAAAATTTAAAAAATTTAAAATTTAAAATTTAAAATTCTAAAATTTAAAATTTAAAATTCTAAAATTTAAAATTTAAAATTCTAAAATTTAAAATTTAAAATTTAAAATTCTAAAATTTAAAATTTAAAATTTAAAATTTAAAATTTAAAATTTAAAATTTAAAATTTAAAATTCTAAAATTTAAAATTCTAAAATTCTAAAATTTAAAATTTAAAATTTAAAATTCTAAAATTTAAAATTTAAAATTTAAAATTCTAAAATTTAAAATTCTAAAATTCTAAAATTTAAAATTTAAAATTCTAAAATTTAAAATTCTAAAATTTAAAATTTAAAATTTAAAATTTAAAATTTAAAATTTAAAATTTAAAATTCTAAAATTCAAAATTCAAAATTCAAAATTTAAAATTTAAAATTCTAAAATTTAAAATTCTAAAATTCTAAAATTCTAAAATTCTAAAATTTAAAATTCAAAATTCAAAATTCAAAATTCAAAATTCAAAAATTCAAAAATTCAAAATTCAAAATTCAAAAAATTCAAAATTAAAATTAAAATTCAAAAATTCAAAATTCAAAAATTCAAAAATTCAAAATTCAAAATTCAAAAATTCAAAAATTCAAAATTCAAAATTCAAAATTCAAAATTCAAAAATTCAAAATTCAAAAATTCAAAATTCAAAATTCAAAATTCAAAAATTCAAAATTCAAAATTCAAAATTCAAAATTCAAAATTCAAAAATTCAAAATTCAAAAATTCAAAAATTCAAAATTCAAAAATTCAAAAATTCAAAATTCTAAAATTTAAAATTCTAAAATTTAAAATTTAAAATTCTAAAATTTAAAATTTAAAATTTAAAATTTAAAATTTAAAATTTAAAATTTAAAATTTAAAATTTAAAATTTAAAATTTAAAATTCTAAAATTTAAAATTCTAAAATTTAAAATTTAAAATTTAAAATTCTAAAATTCTAAAATTTAAAATTCTAAAATTTAAAATTCTAAAATTTAAAATTTAAAATTCTAAAATTTAAAATTTAAAATTCTAAAATTTAAAATTCTAAAATTCTAAAATTTAAAATTTAAAATTTAAAATTTAAAATTCTAAAATTTAAAATTTAAAATTTAAAATTTAAAATTTAAAATTTAAAATTTAAAATTTAAAATTTAAAATTTAAAATTCTAAAATTCTAAAATTCTAAAATTTAAAATTCTAAAATTTAAAATTTAAAATTTAAAATTCTAAAATTTAAAATTTAAAATTCTAAAATTTAAAATTCTAAAATTTAAAATTTAAAATTTAAAATTTAAAATTTAAAATTTAAAATTTAAAATTTAAAATTTAAAATTTAAAATTTAAAATTTAAAATTTAAAATTTAAAATTTAAAATTTAAAATTCTAAAATTTAAAATTCTAAAATTTAAAATTCTAAAATTTAAAATTTAAAATTTAAAATTAAAATTCTAAAATTCTAAAATTTAAAATTTAAAATTTAAAATTTAAAATTTAAAATTCTAAAATTTAAAATTTAAAATTCTAAAATTTAAAATTCTAAAATTCTAAAATTCTAAAATTCTAAAATTCTAAAATTCTAAAATTCTAAAATTCTAAAATTCTAAAATTCTAAAATTCTAAAATTCTAAAATTCTAAAATTCTAAAATTCTAAAATTCTAAAATTCTAAAATGAAGAATTCTAATTTTCTAAAATAAACCAATCAAAATAAAGAAATAAAGAAAATAAAGAAAATAAAGAAAATAAAGAAAATAAAGAAAATAAAGAAAATAAAGAAAATAAAGAAAATAAAGAAAATAAAGAAAATAAAGAAAATAAAGAAAATAAAGAAAATAAAGAAAAAAAGAAAATAAAGAAAATAAAGAAAATAAAGAAAATAAAGAAAATAAAGAAAATAAAGAAAATAAAGAAAATAAAGAAAATAAAGAAAATAAAGAAAATAAAGAAAATAAAGAAAATAAAGAAAATAAAGAAAATAAAGAAAATAAAGAAAATAAAGAAAATAAAGAAAATAAAGAAAATAAAGAAAATAAAGAAAAATAAAGAAAATAAAGAAAATAAAGAAATAAAGAAAATAAAGAAAATAAAGAAAATAAAGAAAATAAAGAAAATAAAGAAAATAAAGAAAATAAAGAAAATAAAGAAAATAAAGAAAATAAAGAAAATAAAGAAAATAAAGAAAATAAAGAAAATAAAGAAAATAAAATAAAGAAAATAAAGAAAATAAAGAAAATAAAGAAAATAAAGAAAATAAAGAAAATAAAGAAAATAAAGAAAATAAAGAAAATAAAGAAAATAAAGAAAATAAAGAAAATAAAGAAAATAAAGAAAATAAAGAAAATAAAGAAAATAAAGAAAATAAAGAAAATAAAGAAAATAAAGAAAATAAAGAAAATAAAGAAAATAAAGAAAATAAAAAAATAAAGAAAATAAAGAAAACGAAGAAAAAATAAAGAAAATAAGAAAATAAGAAAATAAGAAAATAATAAAATAAGAAAATAAGAAAATAAGAAAATAAGAAAATAAGAAAATAAAGAAAATAAAGAAAATAAAGAAAATAAAGAAAATAAAGAAAATAAAGAAAAAAGAAAATAAAGAAAATAAAGAAAATAAAGAAAATAAAGAAAATAAAGAAAATAAAGAAAATAAAGAAAATAAAGAAAATAAAGAAAATAAAGAAAATAAAGAAAATAAAGAAAATAAAGAAAATAAAGAAAATAAAGAAAATAAAGAAAATAAAGAAAATAAAGAAAATAAAGAAAATTATTTTCTTATTTTCTTATTTTCTTATTTTCTTATTTTCTCATTTTCTCATTTTCTTATTTTCTTATTTTCTTATTTTCTTATTTTCTTATTTTCTTATTTTCTTATTTTCTTATTTTCTTATTTTCTTATTTTCTTATTTTCTTATTTTCTTATTTTCTTATTTTCTTATTTTCTTATTTTCTTATTTTCTTATTTTCTTATTTTCTTATTTTCTTATTTTCTTATTTTCTTATTTTCTTATTTTCTTATTTTCTTATTTTCTTATTTTCTTATTTTCTTATTTTCTTATTTTCTTATTTTCTTATTTTCTTATTTTCTTATTTTCTTATTTTCTTATTTTCTTATTTTCTTATTTTCTTATTTTCTTATTTTCTTATTTTCTTATTTTCTTATTTTCTTATTTTCTTATTTTCTTATTTTCTTATTTTCTTATTTTCTTATTTTCTTATTTTCTTATTTTCTTATTTTCTTATTTTCTTATTTTCTTATTTTCTTATTTTCTTATTTTCTTATTTTCTTATTTTCTTATTTTCTTATTTTCTTATTTTCTTATTTTCTTATTTTCTTATTTTCTTATTTTCTTATTTTCTTATTTTCTTATTTTCTTATTTTCTTATTTTCTTATTTTCTTATTTTCTTATTTTCTTATTTTCTTATTTTCTTATTTTCTTATTTTCTTATTTTCTTATTTTCTTATTTTCTTATTTTCTTATTTTCTTATTTTCTTATTTTCTTATTTTCTTATTTTCTTATTTTCTTATTTTCTTATTTTCTTATTTTCTTATTTTCTTATTTTCTTATTTTCTTATTTTCTTATTTTCTTATTTTCTTATTTTCTTATTTTCTTATTTTCTTATTTTCTTATTTTCTTATTTTCTTATTTTCTTATTTTCTTTTCTTATTTTCTTATTTTCTTATTTTCTTATTTTCTTATTTTCTTATTTTCTTATTTTCTTATTTTCTTATTTTCTTATTTTCTTATTTTCTTATTTTCTTATTTTCTTATTTTCTTATTTTCTTATTTTCTTATTTTCTTATTTTCTTATTTTCTTATTTTCTTATTTTCTTATTTTCTTATTTTCTTATTTTCTTATTTTCTTATTTTATTATTTTCTTATTTTCTTTATTTTTTCTTCGTTTTCTTTATTTTTTTATTTTCTTTATTTTTTTTATTTTCTTTATTTTCTTTATTTTCTTTATTTTCTTTATTTTCTTTATTTTCTTTATTTTCTTTTTTTTATTTTCTTTATTTTCTTTATTTTCTTTATTTTCTTTATTTTCTTTATTTTCTTTATTTTCTTTATTTTCTTTATTTTCTTTATTTTCTTTATTTTCTTTATTTTCTTTATTTTCTTTATTTTCTTATTTTCTTATTTTCTTATTTTCTTATTTTCTTATTTTCTTATTTTCTTATTTTCTTATTTTCTTATTTTCTTATTTTCTTATTTTCTTATTTTCTTATTTTCTTATTTTCTTATTTTCTTATTTTCTTATTTTCTTATTTTCTTATTTTCTTATTTTCTTATTTTCTTATTTTCTTATTTTCTTATTTTCTTATTTTCTTATTTTCTTATTTTCTTATTTTCTTATTTTCTTATTTTCTTATTTTCTTATTTTCTTATTTTCTTATTTTCTTATTTTCTTATTTTCTTATTTTCTTTATTTTTTCTTCGTTTTCTTTATTTTCTTTATTTTTTTATTTTCTTTATTTTCTTTATTTTCTTTATTTTCTTTATTTTCTTTATTTTCTTTATTTTCTTTATTTTCTTTATTTTCTTTATTTTCTTTATTTTCTTTATTTTCTTTATTTTCTTTATTTTCTTTATTTTCTTTATTTTCTTTATTTTCTTTATTTTCTTTATTTTCTTTATTTTCTTTATTTTCTTTATTTTCTTATTTTCTTTATTTTCTTTATTTTCTTTATTTTCTTTATTTTCTTTATTTTCTTTATTTTTTTATTTTCTTTATTTTCTTTATTTTCTTTATTTTCTTTATTTTCTTTATTTTCTTTATTTTCTTTATTTTCTTTATTTTCTTTATTTTCTTTATTTTCTTTATTTTCTTTATTTTCTTTATTTTCTTTATTTTCTTTATTTTCTTTATTTTCTTTATTTTCTTTATTTTCTTTATTTTCTTTATTTTCTTTATTTTCTTTATTTTCTTTATTTTCTTTATTTTCTTTATTTTCTTTATTTTCTTTATTTTCTTTATTTTCTTTATTTTCTTTATTTTCTTTATTTTCTTTATTTTCTTTATTTTCTTTATTTTCTTTATTTTCTTTATTTTCTTTATTTTCTTTATTTTCTTTATTTTCTTTATTTTCTTTATTTTCTTTATTTTTATTTTCTTTATTTTCTTTATTTTCTTTATTTTCTTTATTTTCTTTATTTTCTTTATTTTCTTTATTTTCTTTATTTTATTTTCTTTATTTTCTTTATTTTCTTTATTTTCTTTATTTTCTTTATTTTCTTTATTTTCTTTATTTTCTTTATTTTCTTTATTTTCTTATTTTCTTTATTTCTTTATTTTCTTTATTTTCTTTTTTTCTTTTTTCTTTATTTTCTTTATTTTCTTTATTTTCTTTATTTTCTTTATTTTCTTTATTTTCTTTATTTTCTTTATTTTCTTTATTTTCTTTATTTTCTTTATTTTCTTTATTTTCTTTATTTTCTTTATTTTCTTTATTTTCTTTATTTTCTTTATTTTCTTTATTTTCTTTATTTTCTTTATTTTCTTTATTTTCTTTATTTTCTTTATTTTCTTTATTTTCTTTATTTTCTTTATTTTCTTTATTTTCTTTATTTTCTTTATTTTCTTTATTTTCTTTATTTTCTTTATTTTCTTTATTTTCTTTATTTTCTTTATTTTCTTTATTTTCTTTATTTTCTTTATTTTATTTATTTTCTTTATTTTCTTTATTTTCTTTATTTTCTTTATTTTCTTTATTTTCTTTATTTTCTTTATTTTCTTTATTTTCTTTATTTTCTTTATTTTCTTTATTTTCTTTATTTTCTTTATTTTTTTTATTTTCTTTATTTTCTTTATTTTCTTTATTTTCTTTATTTTCTTTATTTTCTTTATTTTCTTTATTTTCTTTATTTTCTTTATTTTCATATCAACAAAGTAGTCTACCATACCCACTGAAGCTATTGGCATATGATCTGGAGTCAAAATCTATCGACCTCTTGCTTGTTACAGACCCACAGGAATCAATTTCGAGGAGTTCTGGATGATCTTTGATATCCCAACATATCAACAAAGTAGTCTACCATACCCACTGATGCTATTCACATATGATCTATCGACCTCTTGCTTGTTATGGCGGTAGACTCACGGACCTAAACTTCTGAAAGTACTTGATGACTTAGGATAGCTGAACAAATCTACAACATCCGGTTCGAACATGGTTGCTGTGTTTGAAACGGAATTCGTATACGATTCTAGTGAGATTCCGTTTCAGAATTCGAATTGAATTGATTGGGTATCTTGCAACATCAATTTATGTTGCGTGACATTTTTTGGAAGTGTTGCCAAAAATTATGAAAATTTACCAGATTTCGGCTTTAGTGGTACCTTGGTCAATCTGTTTTATTATATATATTAACTATTCTAGTTTGCTTGTCCTGTCCCATATTTCACAACTTCAGTTGTTTTCTTGTAAACTTCTCGTTACAAGTTGGTAGTTCTGTCTAGTTGCAAAATAAGGTTTCTGTATTCTTTCTTTCTGTGTTAGTCTGTTATTCAATGTTCGATTTTATTTTAGTTTGTACTTATCCCATTTTTTCTCTTTTTCTCTTTCATGTACCTTGCGAGCATACGATGTGTGTGTGTGTGTGCAACCAACCAAACGGGACCACGCGGTCACTTCTTACAAATTGAGTTGTTTCTATGTATTTTAGATCTACATTCTATACATGCAAATAACTCGCATAGGCATTTGGTGGGTGTTAGCTCTGCCGAGCTTCGGTGACCCATTTCTACGCTGGCTAGCCGAGCGCGAGGTACCTCAGCTTGAATCGACAAGCCCCGCCCTGAAGAACGTTTGCATCGATCGGATTCAAACGTTATTTAGAACTTCTGAACCCTTGTCAAATGGACAAGGACCCAGCGCGTATTTAGCAGTTAACATTTGTTATGCATTTGTTGTTTTGGATTGATCTCACCAAATATCAGCTGTTCTCTCCCAGTTTGTCCTCATTCTCACTCTACGAACTGCGCCAGCGGCGCGATGATATTCCTTCAAAGTGATGTTGATGGGGCTCGGGGCAGACATCGAAGTTGCAGCGTAGCTTGGATTGTTTAAACTCGCCGCTACTATTTCTTCACTTTCCAGAGCCGGATATTCAGCCACCGCCCTGATGTAGGCTTTCTTCTCCACGTCGTTCAAGCACAATGCACAACTGGAACTTTTCACAATCACACAATTTCAAATAATTTCACTGTGCGATAACATCGAAAAGTCTAAGAAACAACACACTCAAAGCAAGGATCGAACACGCTATGAATGACGGCGACGACGACGATGGTAAACTTTACGAAGGCTTATGGACGCGCGAGCGGAAGTCGACTCCCGACGACATCTCCGATACAAACCGCCTAACTTAACCCAGCTCTTCCACAGATTTCACAAAATAAAAATATAGCAATTTAATGTTTATAAACAGTCCTGAGTCCTCGGATAACACTTGTCAAATTGCGAACCCACGAAGCAGAAATTGATATTTCTGACATCTCGTCGAGCAGAAAACTGACGCGACACGAAAACGAAACGCGAGCCCGAAGCGCAAAGAAGATGAAGAAGACAACTTTTTAGGCATTCAATATTCGTATTAAAACACCAAAAAACAATTGAAAACATTTGAAAATCCACATGGAAAAAATAAAAGGAACATCTGCTCAACTTTTTCGCACAAAATCAACACTTTAAAATCACTTTTACACTGTACAATGACGAAATAAACAGCCGCACTGTTTCCGACGAACCGAACGCTACCACAGACTCAACAGATCCCCCATGTACCTTGCGAGCATACGATGACCAAAAAAGTCATTGTATAAGCCAACACACGTGTATTTTTCACAAAGCCGCGAAACAAAACAAGTGCGTGAATAACAATCCGTCGTTGAAGCTAAAAAAATGTGAGAACAATATCGCGCCGTGGTTCAGATAATAAGGCGAAGAAAGTCAGTGTCTTGCGAACCTTCGAGGTGAACGGACACTAGAGCTGCGGTATTTTTACTACCTAAGCTCAGAGTTATTTCAAACAAAATTCACAGTCTTTTTAAAGACTACCTGAGTTATTTTCCAAAATTCTAAACAGTCTTTTCAAGACTAACCCCACCTGAAATTTTGTTGTATTTTACAAACGAAGCCATCTTTTTAAGAGAACTTTGCTTGCAAAATGCGTCAAAACAAAGGTAAACGCAAATCTTCTGAAGATTTGGTCGTTACGTCGGTGAAGCGTTTGAACGCTAAATCGGCTAACGGAAACAGAAAAAGAAAACAGCCTCATCCGAGGTCTGATTCTGATTCTGAAAGTGAGGTCAATCCTCCAATTCCATTGGCAAACGGTTTCGGTGTTTTATCCGAAACTATGGACAAGGATCCTTCTCCTCGTACTGAGCCTTCTGCCGTCGAGAAACGAGTAAAGGCTCCGCCAATTGTAGTGACTTCCGTCTCCGATTTGGCCAGCTTTCGAACGCAACTGAAGAATTGCAAGGAAACTTGCCATTTGAAGGTTTCGTTCCAGCTTGGTCGAAGAGGAAAATGTCGCTTGTTGACGGAATCTTTACAAGATCACCAAACTTTTGTTGGTTATTTGAAAAACCACAAACACAATTTCTTCACGTATGAGACCAAGAATGCTCGTCCATTCAAGGCGGTCCTGAAAGGTCTCTCCAACGACTTGTCGGTGGATGAGATCAAAAACGAACTTAAGGTGTTGCTTGGCTTTGCCCAATCCCAAGTAATACCAATGTAGAAAAAATCAAACGGGAATGTTTCTCGCTTTGGTTTGACTTCACAATTTTATCTGATTCATTTCAACAGAAATGAAATCAACAATTTGAAACTTTTGGACAAAGTTCAGTTTTTGTTCCATGTACGGGTAAAGGAATACTAGTAACCATTGGAGAGATCGGGTAACCAACCCCGGTGGGAACTTTGGTAGTATGCTGACAGGGTAAGGGGGGCTCCACCCTCTTCGGAGGGTGTAGCTGTACCCCCGTTACGGTGTCGAGAGAAAACCGCAGCTGGGTCCCGGAAGCTGGAAGGTGGCAGCCCCAACCCGAGACTAGGTATTCGCAGCCCTGGTTAGGCGGCATACCGAAGCGAAACACCAACTCAGAAAAACAAAAGAAGAAATTCAGGACGGATAAATCGGCATCAGACCAGGCGATGTAAAAAGGACAACGATTGGAAACTCGGTACTTGGAACGTTCGAACTCTCCAAGATCCTGCACGTGCTGGCCTTCTTGCCCGGGAGCTGCACAAGCTGAACGTGCATGTGGCCGCCTTCCAGGAAGTTCGATGGCCCGGTCATGGAGAGCGAGAATTCACGGCGGTGGACCCCATCGCCAACACCTCTTTCAAGTACCACATCTACTACAGTGGCGGCGAAAAGGCGATGCACGGAGTCGGGTTCGTAGTGATTGGGGATCAGAAGAACCGAGTCATCAAGTGGAAGGTGGTGAATGACCGGATCTGCGTGTTGAGAATAAAGGGCAAATTCTTCAACTACAGCCTGATCAACATCTACGCGCCGACGAACGACAAGCCCGATGATGATAAAGACGCTTTCTACGAGCGTCTCGACAAGACCTATGGAGAGTGCCCAAGACACGACGTGAAGATAGTCATCGGAGACGCAAACGCGCAGGTCGGAAGGGAAGCCTTCTTCCATCCTGTCATCGGCAAGGAGAGCCTTCATCCTCGCACGAATGACAACGGCCTCCGTTTGGTCAATTTCGCCGCAGCCAGAGGAATGGCTATCTGTAGCACCTTCTTTGCGCGCATGAACATTCGGAAGCACACGTGGCGCCACCCGAATGGCGAATCGTGCACACAAATCGATCACGTTTTGGTGGATGGTCGACACTTCTCGGACGTGATGGACGTCCAATCGTACAGAGGACCGAACATCGACTCTGATCACTTCCTGGTAGCGTGCAAGATCCGAGCTAGGCTGTCGAACGTGTTGACCCCGCGGACTGCGAGGATAGCGCGGTTGAACTTCCAGCGCCTCGCGAGCAGCGACGTTGCTGCAGAGTAGTCGGAAGCTCGACGAGCGGATCAACGAGGACGCGCCTACGGGTAACCTGGACGCAAACCCAAAGGGTGGTTCGATGCGGAGTGCCAGCGAGTGACGGACGAGAAGAACGAGGCCAGGAAACGTATGCTGGTTAAGGGTACGCGCCGAAACTGTGAGCGATACAGTGAGCTGCGACGAGCTGAGAAACGAACCCACCGCCGAAAAGAACGGGAGTACGACGAGAGAGTACTTGCCGAAGCTCAAGCACAGTACAACGCGAACGATAAGCGGAGGTTTTATGCAACTGTCAACGGTGTAAGAAAGAAAGCGTCGCCTTCCCCTGTTATGTGCAACGACAGGGAAGGTAACCTGTTGACAGATAAGACAGCGGTAGCGGCCAGGTGGAAGGAGCACTTTCAACAGCTGTTGAACGGTGAGATGCGAGAGGGAGTCGTCGAGGACAGGATGAACGTTGAGGATGATGGAATAGCTGTGGACCCGCCTACGTTGGAGGACGTGGAAAAAGCCGTAAAGGAGCTCAAGAACGCGAAATCCGCGGGAAAGGACGGACTTCCGGCCGAACTTTTCAAGCACGGGAGCGCGCGGATGATCGAGATTCTGCATCAAATCGTCCAGCGAATTTGGTGCGAAGAACAGCTTCCGACCGACTGGTTAGACGGGCTCATCACCCCAATCTACAAGAAAGGGCAAAGACTCGATTGTGCCAACTATCGAGGCATCACAATCCTCAACTCAGCGTACAAAGTACTATCCCGAATCCTGTGGAGCAAGCTGAGACCGTTGACCGAGACCTTTGTCGGCGAATACCAGTGCGGTTTTCGAGCGGGTCGGTCAACGACGGACCAGATGTTCACTCTGCGACAAATCCTCGACAAGTTCCGGGAGTACAACCTGCAAACACACCATTTGTTCATCGACTTCAAGGCGGCGTACGATTCAGTCAAAAGAAACGAACTTTGGAAAATTATGCTAGAACACGGCTTTCCGGCGAAGCTAATAAGACTGATTCGTGCAACGCTCGACGGAGCAAAATCAAGCGTGCGAATAGCTAACGAGACATCTGAAGCTTTCGTTACGTTGGATGGATTGAAGCAGGGCGATGCTCTCTTAAACTTACTGTTCATCATAGCGTTGGAGGGTGCTGCTCGAAGGGCAGGCGTGCACAGAAACGGAACACTCATCACTAAATCGCACATGCTGCTTGGTTACGCTGACGACATCGACATCATTGGTATTGATCGTCGTTCAGTGGAGGAGGCGTTCGTCCCTTTCAAGCGGGAAGCTGCGAAGATCGGACTGACCATCAACACAGCCAAGACCAAGTATCTGGTTGCTGGCAGAGCGCGTGGCAGTGCAGGTGATGGTGTTTCGGAGGTGGAAATAGATGGAGAAAGATATGAGGTGGTGGATGAGTTTGTATATCTTGGTACACTTGTGACGTGCGACAATGATGTGAGCTGCGAAGTGAAACGGCGGATTAGTGCTGCAAACAGGGCCTTCTACGGTCTTCGTAGCCAGCTAAGGTCCCGCAGCCTAAGGACGCCTACGAAAATCACGCTGTATAGGACCTTGATACTCCCTGTAGCTCTTTACGGTCACGAGTCGTGGACGCTAAAGGAGGCTGACCAGAGAGCACTTGGGGTCTTCGAGCGGAGAATCCTGCGTTCTATCTTCGGCGGCAAGCAAGTAGGAGACCGGTGGCGCAGGCGCATGAACTTCGAGCTGTACCAAGACTACAAACATGCTGATATCGTAAAAGTCATCAAGCACGACAGGCTTAAGTGGGCTGGACATGTAGCCAGAATGTCGGACGAGCGGGCGGCTAAAACGATATTCAGCAGCGAACCTGGACGGGGTCGTCGGCTTCGTGGAAGGCCTCGTACGCGTTGGCTGTGTGCAGTCGACGAAGATGCAAGAGCGGCCAACATTGTGGGCGACTGGAGACGAGCGGCCCAAGAACGAGCATCCTGGAAATCTTCGATTAGTTCAGCGTTGGGTCGATAGACATGTTGCTGATAAAGTAAAGTAAAGTAAGTACGGGTAAAGTGGGAGCATTTTAAGAAACATGGCGGTAATGGCCAAAATCTGACCCAGTGCCGGCGTTGCCAGGCATTCGGTCACGGTACTGATCATAGCGCCATGGTTCCAAAATGCATGGTTTGCGGGGATTCTTCTCACGACAAGGACAATTGTCCCGTGAAAGAAGTCACCCAATTTAAATGTGCAAATTGTGGTGGAAATCACAAATCAAATTTCTGGGATTGCCCCATCAGAAAAAAGGTTTTGGATTCTCGTGCTAAGCATCAGCCGAAATCCAAACCGAAATTTTCTCAAAGTCAGGTTGTACCTGCATCTTTAAATCAAACGTTCGTGTTGTCTCTTTCGAACAATGCTAAAAATACCCCTACCGTTGAAAAGTTAGGTAACGAAAACGAAGTTGACTTTATAGCTGTCGGCCACCATTGCTAGTACCAACCACTAGTGTCTTCCTTTTTAACTACAAGGACTTCGCCGCCCTGGGCTCCTAAGTGTACTAGAGTATGGCACGGAGCGACGGCGCCGAATACCCATATTTACACAAAGAATTTTAGAGCGCCCGCCGCGGGATTCGAACCAGCAACCTCTGGATTGGGAGCCAGTGCGCGGTCCGATTGATCCACACGGGCGGGACTCAAAGTTAGGTAACACTAATGGTATTTCTTATGCCAACGTCGTTTCGGGTTCGGGTTCATCCACGAATTTTAAATCCTCTACCAATCTTCCTGAAATTGGGCAGGTACCTCAAATTTCATTTGAAAATGTTTCTGCTGGCAACGCTTTGGGATCTTCTGATCTCGGCGATGTTACGTTTGAAAAAATGACTTTTTTGCTAAACTCACTGTTTGGTTTGATTCAAACAATGAGTAATGCTACATCCATGATGGAAGCAATCCAGATTGGATTAAAATTTACGAATGATGTTGTTCTTACCCTGAAGTTTAATCATGGATCTAAGTAATTCCATCAATATTATGAATTTTAATGCTCGCTCTTTAAAAGCGAAAGAAAATGAATTTTTCAACTTTTTACGAGTTCATAACGTGCATGTTGCTGTTATAACCGAAACATTTTTAAAAACTGGCACTTGTGAACGGCCCGAGCGGTTTAGGCTTTCAGGATTTTTGTGATATTTACTTGTAGAGTCAAAACAGATCAGTAAACTTCACTTATTTGTATATTACACTTTTTGAAGATTACATTTTTGCGGTAACACTCTCAACTTTTACGCGCACGATCACATCACTCAACTATTTGTTGCTAATTTCATTAAGCCTTTCGTCGAGCCAATTCTCTACGTTGAAGCCAGACTTGTCCTCCAGACCTCTTCGCCGAGCCATGCCAGACCCGAACTCCTAAGTCCCGGGTGAACTCTTCACGGCGGCTAAGTCCCGGCGGCTCTTCACAGCGGCTAAGTCCCGGCGGACTCTTCACAGCGGCTAAGTCCCGGCGGACTCTTCACAGCGGCTAAGTCCCGGCGGACTGCGGCCTCCACCGCTAAGTCCGGCTGGACTGGGGCCTCTGCTACTGGTGGCTGCTGGCGGGTCTGGCTGGTCTGGGGCGTCTTCTGGAACTGGACTGGAACACGAACTGGAACTAACTGGAACTCCTCAAGAATTTTGGGGTTTTTATAGTCAGTCCCCGAAAACTCTACTAAATTTTGTTCTACTAAAAGTGGTCCGTTTCGATGAGAAGCATCGATGAACCTCATGAATTAAATTATGCAGACCTCTGCAATTCTTCATGACATTCCGTATGGTGTAGTGAGTACACCTCAAAATCGGAAGTCATGGGTTCGAACCATTGTCGTGAAACTTTAAATTATGTTATTGGAATATCAAAATTATGTTCCTAAAACATTCTCAAAAATGTTGGTCAATAATGAGAAGGTCGAATTCTCCTTTGAACAAACATGCCCATGAATTTGGTTAAGCCTTAATTTCCCCTGTCGTATAACATCGCACATTCATAATTGAAAGCTTAACCATTTTTTTGATTGCCTAACAATTGGCGAAATTTAATAAAGGGCTTTTCAGGTGAGAATGACTCATGATCCACACCTGTACATAAGCTTAATTATTTGTCGCGCAACGCGAGTCGACGTGTAAAATTATTTATGCTTGCGTAAGCGCGCATGGTCAGAACTGTGGTGAGGATCGATAAATGGACAAATTTAATGATTTAAATTTGAGGTCGCTGCATTCCCCCACACTTACCAGCTAGATGTTTGTATTCTTGAAAAGCATTAAGAACATCTATCGAAAGTTATTTGTAGGTTGAAATAATATTTCCAAAGTCAATAATTTAAATTGTGTAAAAATTACTTTGCAAAAATTCATAAAAAGATACTTTGATGGCTGGCTATAAAAAAAAAAGATTAATAAAAATGGTTCGGGTAATCTCCCCCACACTTATCAGCTAGATGATCGTCTGAAAGAAATGATCATCTATGGAAAGAATATTGTCGGGTGTAGTGATCGTGAGGTTTACAATTTGTTCTTCTTGTGCTTTCTTGTAAATTGGTTTATAATTATAATTGCTCTTTTGATTTTTCTACTGTAAACTTATTTTCATTACTCTTTTGATCTTCTGTCCTGTTAAATTACTTGAATTACTGTTTTGAACTTCTCTTGTAAAAATATTTTCGTTTAAACTGATTTAAATAATCTTGCATTTGAAATTAATTTTCATTATCTCTCCTAAAAAAATCATTGCATTTTTCCCACTGTAAGCAAAATTTGTTGTTGTTGTTGAACTTTGTTGATCGGCTGGATGTTATCGTCGTCGTCTTCCATCAAAAATCGTCTATATCGTGAGGCTATTCATTCCACAGTGACTTGGTCAATTGGTCAGTTTTCGAGGCTAAGGTGTTAAATTTCGTCGATTAGTGCAATTGTTGTTTCCATCATGAATTATGCTTCATAACTCAACTGTGAGTTGACTGTGGTCAATTTTGAGAGTGCATTGACTTCTCTCTTGCTGAGTATTGTGAATTGTTCGTAAATCCAGTATTTTTTTTGTCCAAAATTGACTTTTCCGGATGCTTTGTATCTTTGACAATCTCAAATTATTGACATCGGTTGATGTAATTCTTTTTCCAAATGTTTAGGACATGTCGTTTGTCCGAAATTGTCTTTTCGTGTAATTTACAACTTTGGGTTTTGTAAATTAATGACATCGGATGATGTTATCATTTGTTTATCATGAAATTCTCCTTTTCCATAGTTTCAGACGTGCAGTATGATCTCAACTTGCATTTTTGTTCCATAATTGATGTTTCGCATTTCAATCATCTTTACTTCGCTTGATTCCACATTTCGATTTAGTAATTTGTTTTACGTGAATGTCTCGTTACTAAAATTGCGTTTTAATTCGTACTTGATCCTCATTGATATGACCTTTTACAACAACATCAACACCGTTACCTGTCCAACCTCCCGCATGACTTTGCCACTCACCATCTTGCCATCACAAACTTCTGCATACGAACGCGTAGAACTTCTCAGCATACGAACGCGTCGATCATCTCAAGTCGTCTCGTCTCTCATCTCTGCCATATTTTACTTCAGTTTCTAATTTTGTTTCTCCCACAAAAATGTCTTACTTGTTTTCTTCGTATGAACAATATTTTATACTTTTCAGGAATCTATCAGTTCATTTCTGTGCAAAATTGAACTTCAAATTTACTTACAATCTTATAAATCTTGTTGATATGAAATCAGTTCTATTATTTTAAATACTAAAAAAAATCATTTCTAATTGACTATTATTTTTATACTTGAATAAAAAAAATACTCTATAAAGTTTTTCATTGATCTATACATCCTATCATCTTGTCATTGCAAAACTGCGTATGTTAAAATATCCTTTCTGTTATTCCAACTTTTTATGAAATCTGTATGTCATTCAGTGTTTTCAAATCTGTTACACTCATTCAGTCTATTTGTTAATTTGAGCAATTCGCAATAAAATGTTGAATTTGCAAGAAAATTTGTTGGTTCAATTTTCAGTCTAATGATAATGTTCTGATTTTTTTTTCCCTCTGAATTTTATCAGTTTAAAGGTGTTTTTCCCTTGAAGCGTTATTTTATCCCTTAAAAATCCCTTGAAGCATTATTTATCCCTTGATTTTCCCTTGAAGCATTATTTATCCATTCCCTTTAATTATCATTTGACTATCCCCATAAAGTGCAAATGTTTTGAAATGTTATTAACATATTGAATCCCCCCATGGATTACAACTGTTTGAAGCTTTATTCGACATAAAAACTCTCCCCATAGAGTACAATTGTCTACTTTTTAATCCCTTTGGCGTTGCTTTATCAGTTTATGTATCCCTAGATCGGAACTTTTACCGTCCTTTTCGATCTTTTTAGATTCCCCACGATATACTCACAAATTTTACCTTTCTTTGAGCTGTAGTTCATATTCGTTCTTGTTGAAATTGTTGTCTTCTTGATCGTCTTCCAATGGTTTCCTGTAAATCCTTCGTATTAGCGTATAAAAAGTCTGAAAATATATTCTTAATCCATTGTTAAGTAAATTATAAAACACATGTTTACATTCAACATTCATTCTGGGTGGCCTTCCCTTGTCCAATTATTCTCACACACATTCTTACTTGCATACATGTTGTTTAGGAACATTTAATAATCACACCATCTTCATTTGCTTGTCATTGAAATTTCATGATTGTTCAGTCCGTTTGATTTGTTTTTATTTGTAGTTAAAAATTGCGTCATTGTTTTTCTAAAACCCTGTTATCCCATTTAAGCTCAATTAAGTATATTCCCAAAATTGCAACCCAACAGCTTCTTAATTGTTTTAACGTGTTTCATCACTGCTTCATTATTATGTTTATATTTGATCATTATCGCTTCACGTGTTTTTTAAAAAAAAAGTATAGACTCAATACTGGTATTTTTCTTAATCTGTTTCTTGTTTAAACCCCATCAATTCAATCATTTATAAAAATTATCTTTCATCCCCAATCATAACATTCATCTTGTTTGCGCATTTCTTTGATAATAATCTTTTTAATTATTTCAATTAGTTCATCAACCTATAAATCATATATTTTTCATGCTTATTTTTCTATATATCTTAAAAAATCCGGTTTCTGT
Organism: Culex quinquefasciatus; assembly: GCF_015732765.1. Classification (NCBI taxonomy): domain Eukaryota; kingdom Metazoa; phylum Arthropoda; class Insecta; order Diptera; family Culicidae; genus Culex; species Culex quinquefasciatus. Next base: position 93,650,849 of record NC_051863.1, on the reverse strand, counting down.
AACACATATTTTGATTCATTAAATTCTCTTTATAATCATTGTTCTTTTTACTTATTCATCAATCATATCAATTCAATATATTTTTTTTTCAATATACATAAATAATCCCGTGTGTTAAAAATAAATATTTTCCTTCATTGTAATCTTTTGATATTAATCGTTTATGATACTATGTCATTCATTGCATAAATCGCTTATTTTTTTTACTTTATTTTAATTGTACTGTAATTGTCATTTAAAAATATTTTTCTTGTATTGGAGCATTTAATTTTAAATTATGTTAAATGTATTTTAATACGGGTACCTTGTGGACTATCATTTAGTGTTATGTTAATCATTATATTTTCTTAGTCTACTATTATGTACATCTTCAAATTTGTTTCCATTTTTAATAGTGGTCGTTTGATCGCTGTTAAATTTAACGATATCATAAGGGCCGCGCCACTTATTTTGTAACTTTTGTCCAATTCCGGTTTGTACCATTTGTACCAAAACTCTATCTCCCCACATTGGTACCCAATCATTTGTCTTTTTGTCATAAATTTCCTTTCTCTTTTCTTTTGACAATACAGCAATTCCCCACGAAAACAGCATGGAAAAAAACAAAAGTGCTCGGATCGGGCTCAATTTTTTTCTGGGCGTTCCCTGGCCGAAATAATTAGACCCGTATTTTTTTGTTTGGCCATTAGGGTGACCTACGCCGTGTTAGGGTGGTCTGAAAAATGGCCATTTTCGTCGATTTTCGCAAAAACCACTTTTTTCAAAAAATCATATCTCCGCGTCATTTCATCCGATTTTAGCTGTCTTAGACGCAAAAGAAAGGTGATAAGTTGGTCTTTCAAAGAAAAATAATAAGAAGTTTCAAAAATCTAGCCTAACATATGAAAAGGGCGTATGAAACATTAAAATGCCGTTTTGACGGTGTCTGGACCAAAGAGCTTATGTCTGGAAATATTTTTATCGGATTCCTCGGACATTTTTACATAACATACTAAAAAATGGGAGGAGTTCATTAACAGGATTCCGAGATATGATTTTTTGAAAATAAAATCCGTGTTTTTCGACGCGCCGCGCGCAAAAACCGGAAAATGACGAAATCGGCAAAAAATCAACTTTTTTCATTAAAACTGCCATAACTTTAAAATTTCAGCGATGACCTATAGATGTTTGGGTACCAAAATTTTCGTTATTAAAAGACGCAACTTTTGGTACCCAGACATGTATAGGTCATCGCTGAAATTTTAAAGTTATCGCAGTTTTAATGAAAAAAGTTGATTTTTTGCCGATTTCGTCATTTTTCGGTTTTTGCGCGCGGCGCGTCGAAAAACACGGATTTTATTTTCAAAAAATCATATCTCGGAATCCTGTTAATGAACTCCTCCCATTTTTTAGTATGTTATGTAAAAATGTCCGAGGAATCCGATAAAAATATTTCCAGACATAAGCTCTTTGGTCCAGACACCGTCAAAACGGCATTTTAATGTTTCATACGCCCTTTTCATATGTTAGGCTAGATTTTTGAAACTTCTTATTATTTTTCTTTGAAAGACCAACTTATCACCTTTCTTTTGCGTCTAAGACAGCTAAAATCGGATGAAATGACGCGGAGATATGATTTTTTGAAAAAAGTGGTTTTTGCGAAAATCGACGAAAATGGCAATTTTTCAGACCACCCTAACACGGCGCAGGTCACCCTAATGGCCAAACAAAAAAATACGGGTCTAATTATTTCGGCCAGGGAACGCCCAGAAAAATTTTGAGCCCGATCCGAGGACTTTCGTTTTTTTCCATGCTGTTTTCGTGGGGAATTGCTGAATATTAAGTTGTTTCTAGCAGTTTCATGAGCATCCTTGAATATATCTTTCATAGAACAAATATAGTCGTCATAATTTAAATCTGAATCATTGATTTTATAAATTGTGCTCGGTATAGTAGCTTTTCTTCCATACAAAAGTTCATAGGGAGAATATCCAGTTGATGAATTTTCGGTAGTATTGTATTCAAACATAAAATATGGTATTAATTCATCCCAACATTGTGGATCTTTGCCAATAAAATTTCGTAAATAAATTTTTAACTCTCTATTTGATCTCTCTACTAAATTAGCTTGAGGATGATATGCACTTGTAACAATCTTTTTAATGTGTAATATTTTGCATGTGTGTTGCAATAATTTGCTTACAAAGTTTGTACCTCGATCGGTTACAACTTCTTTAGGAGCACCAAATTTACAAACAAAGTTTTCGACAAAAGTTCTAGCAACTGTTACACTTTCTTGGTTTTCCATGGGAGCTACAATCAAAAATCTTGTTAAATCATCTTGTATCACAAGTCCACAATTATTTCCATTATTAGAAATTGGTAACATAACCACATCCATATAAATTTTATCAAAGGGTTCATACGATGTTGTCGTAATTTTCATTGGCATCTTATTTGCTGGCCATATTTTATTCTTTTGACAGGAATCACATTGCTTTACATAATTCAAAACATCTCTTCGCATATTCTCCCATGTAAATAAAGGACTCATTCTTTTAATCATTCGTTTACCTCCGACATGACCACCCAACGGTGCGTCGTGAAAATCTTTAAGCACTTGATCTCTGTCTTCTGGCTTTACATAAATTCGTTCATTTTCTGTTGCATATAGGGTACGTTATCCATTAGTGGACCCCTTTCCTATAGTGGACCCTCTGAAGGGTTTTTAATGGAAAATTCAATAAAATCACAATTTCAAGCGTGTTGTTGTCTACAAATCTTTTATTTGGCATGTTCAGCATCATTTAGAACAATGATGACTGACATTGAATTGTCCTTTTCACCAAAATAAGTGTTTTGAGTTCGACATCTGAAATCAGCCATGGCCACTAGCATTTTCACAACAAAACTGCATTTATATTTTATGATTGAATTAACCATCCAATCATTTTTTGACTGATTATTTAACTTCAGCAAGTCGAAATAATGTAAGTTTAAGGATATTTACTAAAATAAAGCGAAGAAATGCAATTTTCTAGCAAAAATTATGGGGGTCCAATATAGGACAACGAAAATCCAAACTTTTCCAAAAATAAATTAAACTGTAAATTAAACCTTCAAAAATTATGAAACCTGTGTATTCAAGCAAAAGTTTCTCTAAAACATACAATAAATGCTTGTTGTTATCAACCTAAACGCATATTTTTTTTCAATTATGAGTATAAATATAGCTGTTTTCATGTTAAAAGTACCAATAATGCTGAAGCCGTAAGAATTTATAATTAATCAAAACTATAGTTAATTGTACTTAACTGAAGCACCATAATTGCAGTTTGAAATGATATTTTATAATAATAAATCAACAACAAAACATTCTTTTTCCAATAAACATGCGTGGTTTTATCAGCAACTGTAAACAATTCTATTGTTTAGTATCGGTCAACCATTTATGTAATTAATATGGAAAAATTTGCATCAGGATTACTTTTTTTAAATTATTTTTATGTTTACAGTGGTTTTTGGGACGTTTTCTCTGATCTTTTTCGGAAATAAATGTGTTTAAATGTCTGTTTGGTTTTTTGTTGTTTAAAGCCGAATTTGTTAACAAAAAATATTTGTTTATGATGAAAAGTGAGCAAAATACATATTTTATTCATTATATCTATCATTAGACCTACACAGAAAAAAATATGTGAATTTACTCGACACGGAAAAAATGAATTACATGTAAACACAGTTGATGTAAACTTGAGATTCGACGTAAACGGTTGAATTACATGTAAAATCATGTTTTTACGTATAATTTGTTGCAAATTTACATCAAATTGCATTTAAATTTAAATGTTTAATGACGTGCAAAAGTGTTACATCATAAATGATGTAACATTCGGAAATATTTTTTTGTGTGTACACCATGCATCAAAACATCAAATATCGGTTAAATTTGGTATAAGAATAACAGTTTGCCTATAGTGGACCCGGGTCCACAATCGGATTATGGACCCGGGTCCACTATAGGAAAAGGGGGTCCACAACAGGCAAAAAAAACTTTTTTTTTCAATTGGCTATTTTCTGCTCAAAAACAAATAACTGATGAAAAAATAGTCAAAACTGTTCGAAAGACTTCAGTTTTCATTGTTTTGTACAAAGGGTTATGAAAAAGTGCTTAAAATATTGAAAATTTGTGAAAAATGTGCTTCGGCTCTACTAGGGGGTCCACTAATGGTTAAAATAGGGTGTATCCCATTTGGCATAATGCCATTTGGCATAATACCGTTTGGCATAACGCCGTTTGGCATAATGCCGTTTGGCATAATGGACGTTTGGCATAACGGTCATTTGGCATAATGGCCATTTGGCATAATGGTCATTTGGCATAATGATGTTAAAATTTCAAAATAAAGTTTATATTGGAATTGCTATAAGAAGACAATGTTAGGTTGTGATAACTGCCGGCGAAAGCTGATTTTTTTCTTTCCTTGAGATTTTTATTTATTTAAAAACTGCTGGCTACACAGCAAAAAAAAAGTTGAATTTTGGAATGTTGAAAATTTGGTAGGTTGAATATTACCTCTTTATTTGTGTAATATTACATAAAAATGTGTAAAAATGTGAACCTGATGAATATTCATCAAAAACTGATGAAAATTCATCATTTTCTGGGGTAAAATTTATCATTTATTTTGCCACAAAATCTGTCACCATTTCCTGATGAATATTACCATCATTTTTTTTTTCTGTGTTGAATATCACCTCTTTTTTGAGTAATATTACCTAATTTTTTTTGTTAAACATGTGAACCTGATGAATATTTGGAAAACTGATGAATATTCACCAATTTCTGATGTAAAATTAATCTTTTTTTTTACTCAAAATCTGGCACCATTTCCTGATGAATATTACCATCATTTATTTTCTGTGTGCTAAAAAATGTTGAATTTTCCTTCTAAAACTGAATTTTCTTCATTAAACAGGGGAAAATGCGCTTCAGCTGTGGTCACAACTCAAGCGAGTTTTCCCTTCTTTTCAAAAAATATTTACCCATATCAGCAGTCAAGAGAGTTTTCCCTTCTTTAAGGAAGGGAAAATTCAACTCATGTTAGTATCACAGTAAAAAATGTCTGTGTAAAATCGCATGCAAAAGCATGCACATCACCTTTGTGAGCAAAAGCATGTAATATTGTATGAGAAAACGTGTACACAAAAAGCATGTACAAAAGAAAAATAAATAAATTTTGCACACCCCAAAAATAACATCAATATGGTGAGAGTCATATCCAGATTACCAAGTTCGCGCCCCAACCATCTCGGCTATCTCGCCGTTGTGAATTTAGATGGATCAACACCGATATAGCTGTACGTTCCGCATACATCGTATACAGTTAATTCAGTATACGACGTACGGGAAACCTACTGGTACATCGGCGTTGAACACAACTTTCACAAGACTGTGAGGTAGCCGAGACGGTTGGGGCGCGGACTTGGTAATCTGGATATGACTTTCACCAGATTGATGTTATTTTTGGGGTGTGCAAAATTTATTTATTTTTCTTTTGTACATGCTTTTTGTGTACACGTTTTCTCATACAATATTACATGCTTTTGCTCACAAAGGTGATGTGCATGCTTTTGCATGCGATTTTACCATCGGATTTTTTGCTGTGTAGTTATCTCAAATCAAAGAAAGTTTTTACTTCTTTGAAGAAATGTAAATTCAACTTGTGTCAGCAGTTATCACAAGTCAAGAAAATTTTCCCTTCTTTAATGGAGAGAAAACTCAAACATATAGGGATAATTCAACTCGTGTTAGTAGTTATCACAAGTAAAGAAAATTTTCCATTATTTAAAGAAGGAAAAAAAACTCTTTAAATTATGGAAAATTATCTTTACTTGAGATTACCACTAACACGAGTTGAATTATCCCTATATGTTTGAATTTTCTCTCCAATCAAGAAGGGAAAATTTTCTTGACTGCTGACACAAGTTCAATTTACCTTTCTTTGAGAAGTGAAAACTTTCTTTGATTTGAGATAACTACTAACATGAGTTGAATTTTCCCTTCTTTAAAGAAGAGAAAAATCTCTTGACTATTGATACAAGTTGAATTTTCCCTTCTTTAAAGAAGGGAAAATTCTTTGACTGCTATAGGTGAATATTTTTAAAGGAAGAGAAAACTCGCTTGAGTTGTGACCACCGCTGAAGCGCATTATTCCCTTTTTAATGAAGAAAATTCAACTTTAGAAGGAAAATTCAACTTTTGCCTTTCTTACTAAAGAAAGGTATAGGTTTTACTTTAAGCCAGGACGTCATTTTCATCTTCGTAAATATGTCGATTCGGCATGAATTTTAAGCGGAAAAATCGTCAAAAAATCACACTGCATCGATTTTCGACGCTCTATCGATTCACCTTGACAGAACTCGTCTATCTCGAATCCTCGAATTTTGAGAAAAAAAATTCCGTGGAGGTCGAGTGATGTTCGTATGTGGTAAAATTTTGCAAAATTTTGTGTCGCGCCGTTCTCAGCTCCCATAAATCCGATTTCGATTCTTCTGAATGCAGATGAAAGCTAGTGTGCTGAACCTGGGCGAGTTGCCGCGCAAATTTCGAAATATCCATCTGTTTTCGGATGCGGCCAGACTTTTCAACAAAATACACAGTTTTCAAATGAAAATATGGTAATTTTTTTCATTTTCATATTTTTTATTTATCTCGAAAATTGCATTTTTCGAGTTCTACAACCTCCCAAATTTTCATCTAGATCCATAATCTGGTTCTGGAGTTAGAGCCGTTTGATTGACCTACCATAAGGAAAAAAATCCCTAAAAAAGGTAAAAGCCCACCTGGTGACCTTCGCCAACATTTTTCATTTCTGATTTTATTCAAAATTTCTTGCTACATTCATAGTACAGACCATGAGTGAGCATCTGAAACAAATTCGACATCGATCGGCAATCCCGATCAATTTTTAGAACTATTTACTTTTTGCTTTTCTTACTAAAGAAAGGTATAGGTTTTACTTTAAGCCAGGACGTCATTTTCATCTTCGTAAATATGTCGATTCGGCATGAATTTTAAGCGGAAAAATCGTCAAAAAATCACACTGCATCGATGTTCGACGCTTCGTCGCCAAGTCGATAAGTTGTCAAGTTGAGCTTCGAATACTGGCGCGAGAATGCTGGCGCATATATTTTGAGGCTCGACTTATACTTGTTTTGTAGTAGCTTGTCTACCGATGTTTTCTACAACATGTAAGATATCATAGCTTTTCGGTTTCTTTTGCCCTGTCCGTTTTTGCATATCTGTCCAATGTTTATTCAAAAACTTTTGTGACATAGGACATTCATCTGGCTACAATCAATTTGTTTCCCGTGCGCTCCTTATAACGCCTAAATGTAGACTTCAGTTGTCGTAAGTTTATCTAACAGGGTTCATTGGATTCCAATAGGAGCTTTCCAAGCTTTCATCGTTTATATCGTTTTCAAAGTTTTCAATGCTGGCGACGCCAGTGGCTTTCTACCTAAGGTTCTCGCGATTGAGTGTGTAGTGGTGCGGTTGTTGAAAATAGCTATCTCTGACTCTGTCTGAAGCTTCTTAGGCTAGCTTCCCTGCACCGTGCGGCACACGCGGTTCACCGAAGCTTAAAAACCAAAAACGCGGTGTGCATTGTCACTGGCGCATGGGAAGCTTGCTATGATCGCGTTTGTCATAAACGCTTGTTTGATTACAAACGTACAAGCATATTGTAAGATTGAATATATTCTTTTGGTTAAAATTGCGTTTTTTATTTCTTTTGGAAATCATATCATTTATAATACTTTGCTTTCATCATAAGACTTTCTTTTGTGCTGACGTTATAAATAAACAAAGTCGATGTTATGAATTGAATAAAGTTCTACCATTGTTATATTCTTTAGTAAGAAAGGCTCTTTCTCACCCCAGGTGTGATTAAATCGGGTTTATCAGCAGTTGTCACAAGTCTACAAAGTGTCCCCTTCTTTAAAGGAAATATAAACCTTGAGTCAGCAATTGAGAGTTCAGAAAAAATGACCCGCAGCTTTTTTGGGTTAGATCCAAAGCTGAAGACGGTGAATATGTTTCTACGTATATGACAAAGTGGAATGCTTTACATTCGTGTTTACATCTCAAATAAAAATCTCAGTTTTGTGTATATTTGAATGGAAGTAGCGCCACTTGCTGATAAAATATTCAATTAATATTTACCCTGTAATATGAATGAGTATATGTTGGTAGGATGTAACAAAATGAGCGAATTTTGCGTTCATATCAGGTCATGATTCCCTGGATGCACTAAGCCCGAATTCCAAATATGAGCTTGATTGATTGTGACAGGACCTGGCGCTTTGACTTTGAAATTTAAATGGGATTTAAACCGCGTTTTGGTTTTGAGTTTTTAGTCCCTTATTGATTATTGAATTTTTCATCAGCCTCATGACCTCATAGTTCGTGTTCCAGGGAGCAACCCAGGAACAACCAGGGAACCGAAGAGTGCGACAAGATCCGTCAAATATTAAGAATGTTACAGATTTTATAACACCACCGCTGAAAACTTCAACTTTTTCTTTAAGCTCTTCGGCCAGCACTTGCTGCTACTGCAGAAAATATTGAGGCAGGCTACTCTCATGTAACCACCCACTGAGAATTTTGCTTGAGCCTCGACTCGATTCGGGCTCGATCTCGAACCAGATCGACTCATGGCTCTGTCGTGATCGGGGACTTTCTTTTATAATAAAAACACAGATATTTTGCAATCAACAAACAACACGTCTTATTCCACAGAAATTAACCACAAAACTGATTTGACAATCTTCATTCTCTCTTTCGCCGGCCGCGCGCATCTCGTTGTTTTCTCGCTCGTTGTTCTCTCTCGCAGCTCGCTAGCGCGCTCTCGCACTCAATCCACGATTAGCTAACAAGGCAATATTCATGAAGGTGCGCACTTTTTGTTGCGCTCTTAACTCTTATTTATGAATTATATCAATCTTATAATAAATACTCATTTAATAATTTATTACATATTCAATCCTGCAACCCATAATCCCTACATTCTCCCTCTTTTCTACTCTCAAGATGACGAATATCAATCATAATTCCTAACAGAAAAATTGCATGAATGCTAAATCAATTAATGTTTTTTTTTTTATTTCCTAGAAGATTTTCGTCGGGTTCCTCGACTAAGTTTTCATGCTGATCTAAATACGAAAGCGCAGTCTTCGAAATGTTTCATCTATGTTGTCCAAGAGGCTGACATCCGATCGCAGAAGTTGTAGAAAATGGAATGCGCTGATGAGGTTGAAAATTTAAAACACCTGAAAATATAAGAAAAAGAAAAAACGAGGAGAAAAACAAAAACCACAAATATTTCTCAAATAAATGCAGGTTTATCAATTTTTTTGTACAATACGAGATTAGTGATTGTTTACCTGATTTTCTTTAAATTTTATGTAATTTAAAATTAAAAAGCAAATTTTACAAACATTGCTGAAACAACACAACACGATTTAAAAAAATAATAATTCAAATTCAAAAGCAATTTTTATTTTTTTAAACATTTCGAATTAAATGGAATCACATTATTTTTATTTATCATCATTTTGTGAATATGAAATATAAAACAATGTGTTCTAAATTCAAAAATCTAACGTGTTGCTGACTTAAATAACAAATGAAGCATAATCCTGGCGTTTTTAAAGTTTTAAATTTATGTGTACCATAAAAAAACAAAGAATAAGCATTTCTAAAAATATATACAATGTGGTAATTTATTTAACTTATTTTTAAAAAAAAAATCTGAAACAAAAACTATGACAGGCACAGATATTGTTTTTACTCAAATTTACACTTTGAATTTATGTGCGCCCGCCACGGAGTTCAAACCGATCTATGGATTATGAGCCCAAGCCCAGTGCCACGTCCGATTGATCCACTAGACGGGACTTGAAGGTAAACATAAACTGATTTTAGGTAATATTAAATGCAAACGTGACGAAAAGTATATGTTTGTGATTAATACCCAAAAACACCCAAGATGGATCTTCAAGCCTTCCTCATTTTCAATATTTTTATCTGTACTTTTCTGTAACTTATTCCCAACCAAGCTGTACAGCTAAAACAAACAATTTTTTTTTTAAATAAAGACTAGCATGGAGATCGGAAGGAAAGGGGTCAAGAAACAGCTTCACGAACAGTAGAACAAAGGAGAGGGAGCGTTTTCTTAGGGTTTTTCTTCACCCTATCTGGCTTGCTTTCGCTGCTACTGCTGCCCATTTGAATTTTTTCTTGACCGGTTCCTTCCGATGTGCATACACCGCTTAACATTGTATCAAAAATTACCGCATTTTAACTAATTTTGAACTTGTTAATAAATCATGGCAAAAATTACTAAAATGCAAAATCAGTAATATTTTCGAAGAATTTGTTTTCATCAGTACCGGTACACTTTTATAAAATAAAAAACAGTCCATATTTAAGTTTAAGGTGATTTCTTGAAAAGCAATATCAATAAATGAAGCAAATTGCAAAAATAATATAAATAATTCAATTAATGTTCAAAATGTGCTTTGCTGCACAAAATACAATTTTTTTATAAAAAAATAAAATCAAATGTTGTTTATTCTTGCCACAAAAGCTTTCTTAAAAAAATTACATATTTAACGATTTTGTTCTGTAAATGCATGGTAGTATCAACATTTTTCAACTTTTATATTAAAAATGGTGTACTTTCTATTAATATTCACTTACGCGATCTTTTAACCAGACAAAGAATAGTTTTTACCGAATAGTTTTTTTTCTCTGTTGTGTCTACTTAATAATATTTTGTTTATCTTAAAACAAAACATAGTTCAAAAAATATTTTTCTTATGAATAAAACAAAATCATGTGGTAAATTGTTGCAATAAAAATAAAATATATAGACTGAAATAAATGCCGTTCCGCTATATTCGATTTCTATTATATGTCAAATTAATTTTCTCTTCAAATTGTATTTATTGTAGCTAAAGGTATGGATTCAAGCACTGTTGATATTACCATAGATTAGATTATTCAATGTTACATTTAATCATGATCAAAACCATGTTCAAGGTCATTTTATTTATATATACCTTCATAATGTACTGTGCTTATCAGATAACAACAAAAAACATATTTTATTCAATTATTCTTGTAATGCATAGATGTATAGATTGCAATCTGACTACTATCTCAAAGGGTTCCAGCTCAGGCGAAACATTTTTCAAACTACCACCGCAGAGGTCTGTCAGGCTCCAACACGAAGGAGACAATATCCTAACCATAAATTCCTTCAAAACGTATCTTGCTTATCTAAAAACAGCTGAAAGATTTTTTTAATGTTTTATTTTTAAATATTTTGTTTTACTTTTCTCGTAATGTAAAATGAGTTCCAAGCAACTTTGATATATTACTTGAGTAGATTGTTCACAGAAACTTAATTTTTTTTTAATCACGATCTTTACGATCCCTGTCAATAATTTCTTTTCTTATTTAAAATTTCAACTTTTTCTTTGCTGATAAACTCCTGTTATGTAATTTGAAAAAGTTTGGTTTCATAATTAAGTACAATCGATTAAAGAACCCCAAAGTTTCTTCAATTTATTTCAAAATAATGTTTTTCTTAATTGATTTTTGATGTATTTACCATACTAAAATTTTGAAAGTTTTTTTTTTTAACTCAATAAAATGATACAGTGTTAAAATATAATTTTTATCGAAATTAATGAATGATTTTGAACCATTTTGATACAAATAACAGATATTACATTGAAAAATAAATTTAAATAGTTCCTAGTTTTTTTTTAAAAATAATGTTTTTTTTTGTTGCTCAAATTGTCACTCATACTTCTCAATTCAAAATTAATATTCAAATATTTGTATTATTCTCTTGTGACGCAACGCTCTCACACTTTAAATTATATTTCAAGCATTTCTGATGATTAATCATTCCTTTATTTATTATTTAAAAATGCATCAAATTAATTATTAAGTGTATTATTTTACATTTTTTAACTAATAATGTAATGTTCATGTTAACGATTACTTAAATTTTTACTTCCCTGTGAAATAATGTTGGGTTTCAAGCAACTTTTGTATCACAGCTGAGTAAATCGATTAAAGTAACAATTAACCATAACAACTATCAATATGGAATACTTAATCATTAGCGTCTTTCAATTTAGAATTTAGAGGTTTATCTTTCAAGAGAGGAAAACTCCAGTTTTAGTAATAGTGACAACCGTTTTAGTCCTATTCGATGAATTTAAAATCATTTTTTTAGGTAGTTCACAGACATAACGCCAAAATACATATTGCTTTATCTGTGGATACCAAAAAGTGCTCACTTTCACATTTAAATTTATTTATTAATTTTCTTAGGTCAATTTCTTTTTTGATGTTAAAGATGGTCCTTAATTGAATGAAAAAATTTGCTGAACAATATATTTGTAAAATCCATAAGGCTCCTTCTGTGAAGTTATTTAAAAAAACGTTACATAATCCACCTTTAGGAGGTTGGTGCCTTCCTCTCATTTATAGAGTGATTCCAACCCGCCTAAAGTTTATTGATCTCCCCTAACGTGATCGCAGCACCAGAGCTCCTAATAAATTAACAGACTACCTACAGACTTTTTGTCAAGATTATACAGACACGGCCTTTGAGGAAAAAGGCATCCCTCTACACGGCTTTTTCGTGGCGATCAGACCCGACCAGTTGAGGTTATGTGAATTCAGACCATTTTTTAAACTGCTTGTAATTTAAGATAGGTAAGTCAAATCTTGAAAATTCTTACTTTACCTAAAAGGTCTTCTCATATGCTTTCTAAAAATATATAACATGTGAGAGTTTCATGAAAAAACCACCCTTTTTACCATAATTTTAATTTAATATGAAACGGTTTTTTAACATGACTTTTTAAATGCATGATAAAACTGCATGAATTTAAATAGCAACTTAGGGGACGTTAAGACGGATCAATTAAAACCGTTCCGGCCAAAATCGGTTGAACCTGTGACGAGATATTCCAGTGACATTGATTTGGTACACATGTCTACATACAGCCAAACACACAGACATTTGCTCAGTTGGTGATTCTGAGTCGATATGTACAAATGAAGGTAGGTCTAGGAGGTCTAATTAAAAAGTTCATTTTCCGAGTGATTTTATAGCCTTTCCTCAGTAAGGTGAGGAAAGCAAAAATCATCACAAAAGTCTGTCGGGTTCCTTTATCGAGGAGATTGTTATCTGACTGCTTTCGCAAAGAACTCCAGCACAGATTGTTCATTTTTTTTATCTGACTACCATCGCAGAGGTCTGTCAGGCTCCAACACAGAGGAGACTTTTTTCTGACTACCATCGCAGAGGTCTGTCAGGCTCCAACACAGAGGAGACTTTTTTTCTGACTACCATCGCAGAGGTCTGTCAGGCTCCAACACAGAGGAGACTTTTTCTGACTACCATCGCAGAGGTCTGTCAGGCTCCAACACAGAGGAGACTTTTTCTGACTACCATCGCAGAGGTCTGTCAGGCTCCAACACAGAGGAGACTTTTTTTCTGACTACCATCGCAGAGGTCTGTCAGGCTCCAACACAGAGGAGACTTTTTTCTGACTACCATCGCAGAGGTCTGTCAGGCTCCAACACAGAGGAGACTTTTTTCTGACTACCATCGCAGAGGTCTGTCAGGCTCCAACACAGAGGAGACTTTTTTTCTGACTACCATCGCAGAGGTCTGTCAGGCTCCAACAAAGAAGAGACTTCAAAATTAACTATGACTAATCAATTATAACGGCAAAAAACGTTGCTCCAATCAAATTTCAAAGCAAAACATTGTTTGTCAATTTCTGCATAAATCTATAAAATTTTCATTAGAATTCTAAAACGCTAGTTTTCCATTTCCACAGCATCAAGCAACAATCTAATATTGCATCAAATTCACAGTAAAAATTTATCGTCAATAATAACAACAATCAAATCTTCATTCAAATGAGAACTAAACATTTTTCATTAACCATAAAATTAATAATCAAATTTTGCATCAACTTCAAAACAAATCATTGGTCATCAATTACTATATGAACAACCGAATATTGCGTCAAATTTTAAACTCAAAATTGCCCACCATAAAATAACAATCAAATATTGCATGAAATTTAAAACCGAGTAAAAATACCGTTCTATAATAACAATACTCAAATTCAGAAAACAAATCTTGGCCTTCGATTGCCACAACAAAAAGCAAATCTATCATCATATTCAAAATAATACCTGGTTTTCGATTACCACAATATCAATCAAACCTCGTATCTTACTCGAAACAAAATATTGGTTTTCATTTATCGCAAAAATAAGCAAATTTGTCATCTTATCATAACAAAACATTGGTCTTTAATTCCCTCATCAACAATCAAATCTTTCAATCAAAATTAAACCTGTAAATTTTGTTATTTGTGATTTTATTGGACTTTGCATCAAGTCATTGCCACAACAAGCATATCTTTTATTAAATTTAAAACAAAACTAACAAGAAGCAAATATTTATCTTATTCAAAAATAAACATTGGTCTTCAATTACCAAAGTAACCAGCATCCAATCCAAAATAAAAAATAAAAATAATGATCATGATCATCAATAATAACAACAATCCATAACAATCAAATTTTGCATCAAATTCAAAACATTGGTCGTCAATTATAATAACAACAATAAAATTCAAACAACAAATTTGATTTCAATTACCAAAACAATAACTAAATTAAAAACAAATTATCTACCTTCAATCGCAAACTAATCCTCCATTTAATTCATAAAGAATTATTGATTTTCAATTTCCACAATCTTGTCAAATCTTTTGTCAAATTATAAACAAAATATTGATTTTCATCAATCACAAAAATAAGAAGAAAAAAAATTGAAGTCTAATTCGTAACAAAACATTGGAGTTCAATTTCCACAACAACGATTAAACATTGCATCAAATTAAAAACAAAACATTGGTCGTCAATCAAAACAACAACAATCAAATCTAAAGCAAAATGTGATTGTACAAAAACAATCAAATCTTGAGCAAATTATTTGCCTTCAAATTCATGCATAAACTTAGAATAAAACATTGGTTTTCAATTATCACAACGAAAAGCCAAACTTACTACTTTAAAACAAAACATTCGTTCCCAATATCACAACAACAAGCAAATCATTCATTAAATTCAAGACCGTCAATTATCGAAGATAGTTTTATGCCTTTTATCAATTTCAAATAACAAGTTCAAGCAAAAATCTACCTGTTTCAAAACACAGGCACAACAACAAAGCGAAATTTGGACCTGCTTCCTGGCAGGTAAACAAAACTGTTGGATTTCACAACACAACAATTCAAGCAAAACAAATGATCTTTCATGAATCAAAAGGTTCGACTTACCGGACTGTGCCATTGTCGTGATCGGGGACTTTCTTTTATAATAAAAACACAGATATTTTGCAATCAACAAACAACACGTCTTATTCCACAGAAATTAACCACAAAACTGATTTGACAATCTTCATTCTCTCTTTCGCCGGCCGCGCGCATCTCGTTGTTTTCTCGCTCGTTGTTCTCTCTCGCAGCTCGCTAGCGCGCTCTCGCACTCAATCCACGATTAGCTAACAAGGCAATATTCATGAAGGTGCGCACTTTTTGTTGCGCTCTTAACTCTTATTTATGAATTATATCAATCTTATAATAAATACTCATTTAATAATTTATTACATATTCAATCCTGCAACCCATAATCCCTACAGGCTCGAGCCAAAATTCTCAGTGGGCAAGCAAGCTGCCTGAAGAACTGAAGATGTGTTATAAATTCTGTAACATTCAAAAAAGTGCATCGTTTTCTAAATGTCAAGCTTTAAAATGTACTAAAAACTGCTGTCCTCATTCAAACTGTAGTGCCGATTGATCCCAGTCTATGAAATTGAAATAATTTTGAAAATTTAATGTCATTATGCCAAATGACCATTATGCCAAATGGCCATTATGCCAAATGACCGTTATGCCAAACGTCCATTATGCCAAACGGCATTATGCCAAACGGCGTTATGCCAAACGGCATTATGCCAAATGGCTTTATGCCAAATGGGATACACCCGTTAAAATACCCTAGTGTAAATGACTTTGAAAGTTTCATTGCAAAAAATCGTAATAAGTTTAGTTCCAACTCTGTTTTAAATATTCTATGAGAAATAATTTGTATAACTGATGCATCTTTAGCAAAATCAGGATAATCTTTAAAGCTTTTAAATAAACCATCGAAAAATTCTTCATTTTAAACTGCTGAACGATATGTTCCATTCAAAATTAAACCCCAAATTTTCTTTTGCGGGAATACAAATATATTTTCATTGGTGTAATCCTTAATACCATGTGGAAGGTCAATGTATTTACTCAATTCTTTGTGTACCGTAACACTGTTTAATATCATAAATGTAGCTTCGGCTTGTTCAAATGGTATAATATTTTTAGAAAATTTTAAAACGTTAAAATCGATATCTGTATCTTGGAAATCCTTGTAGGTAAATGTTTTATCGTTGCTATCATCGTCATTATCTAAATTTATGTCAATTTGTTGAAGTCCATTCATATTATTATTCCAATTAGTGTTGTTTCTAGATAAATTCTTTCTGTTTGAAGTATTTGTTGTGTTTTGATTATCTGAAATATTTTGTCTATTTTGTTTTGCTTGTTGACGAGTTGTAATTGCTACTAATTTTGATGTCTGTTTATCATCTGCATGAATTTCATCATTATTTAAACGTGAGAGAAAATCTGCCACTACATTTTCCTTTCCTTGCTTGTAACGAATTTCACATCCAATGCCTTGGATTTTCAAACGAAGTTTTGTCAAAGTTGGTGATGTTTCCTTCAAATGCCATAGAGCTACCAATGGTCTATGATCTGTGTAAACGATAAAATCTTGGTTATAAATAAAATGTTTGAAGTGGTCTACTGCCCAAACAATAGCTAGTAGTTCCTTCTCAATAGTAAAATAATTTCTTTCAGCCCCGATAAGCGCACGACTTGCGTAAGCGATAGGGTGATCATTTGATTTCTCATTAGTAAGAACTGCTCCGATAGCATAATCGCTAGCATCAGTTGTCAAAACAAATTTGTCATTGTAGTTCGGTCTAACTAAAACTGGTTCTGAAATTAAATGGTTCTTTAATTCTTCAAAAGCATTTTCACATTTTTCTTTAATAATGCATTAAGTGGTTTATCTGCAATGTTTGGAATAAATTTTCCATAAAAATTAACAGTTCCCAAAAATGATCTCACATTTTTAATCGTCTGCGGCCTTTTCATGTTTTTGATTGTATCAATATTTTCACTAGTTGGTCGAATACCTTTTTCATTAATAATATGACCCAAATATCTGACTTCTTTGTGTAAAATTTTACATTTTGATGGTTCAACTTTTAAATTATGTTCATGCAATGCATTCAAAACTTTATATAAATTTTCATTGTGTTCTTCGATAGTTCTACCAAACACAATAATATCATCCAAGTATACAAACGCATTAACTGGTTGTATTTCATAAATAAGTGTGAATGTAAATTTTTGAAATGTTGATGGACTATTTTTCAGTCCCATTGGCATTCTTAAGAATTCATAATGTCCTAGAAATGTTGAAAAAGCGGTTTTCGCAGCATCCTTCGGGTTAATTGGGATTTGATAAAATCCTGATTTCAAGTCAATGGTTGAGAAATATCGAGCTTCTCCAATACTGTCCAAAATTTCGCTAATAAGCGGTATAGGATACACAAATGGTTTAGTAATTGTATTTAGGTCTCGAAAATCCACTACAATTCTGTAGCGTTTGTTGCCTTCGGCGTCTAAGTCTTTCTTTGGGATGCATAATACCGGTGCATTCCACGGACTTTTACTTGGGCGTATTATCCCTAATTTTAGCATTTCTTCCACTTGTTCTTCTACGTGTTTTTTGGTAGCTTCAGGAAATCTATATTGTCTTTTATTAATTGGAATTTCAGTTGTTGTCTCTATATCGTGCATGGTTAAATTGGTATAAGTCAACTCGTCACCCTCTAAATAAAATATTTCATTAAAATCATACAAAATATTATTAATTTCTTGATTGATATCACCTTTCAAGTGGTCTGTTTTAACCAATTCATAAATTTTTCTCATTCTTTCGTTGCCTGTAAGTTTCTCATGCTTCATGTTTTCAATCACATCATAATCCCGATCGTTTTCTAAATTCATCTCTTTTGGGTAATCTTGGTTATCATCATCAATTTCAATTTGATCGTCATAATACTCTTCAGTGCACGGTTGGATTCTGCCATTGCAGCCATTGTCATAATCATAATTATTTTCATTATTTTCATCATAATTTGTATTAAAATTGTCATAGCTATTTGCTCCAATACCTGTCATATTTACTTTGTTTATATTTTCAATGTCATTGTTTCTGAATAAATTGGTCATTTCATGATCATGATATTGCATATTATTTGTGTCAGGCGTTCGTAAAACTATGTTGTCGAAACTTTGACTAATATATAAGGTGTATTTCTTTAGAAAATGTGCTCCAAGAATTGCATCATCAGCGAAATGCTTTAAAATGTAGAACTTTTCCTCGTATTTTGAATTTCCTATCAATAAAATCATATTTACAGATCCTACTGTATCTTCTGCTATTCCATGAACCCCTTTAATGAAAATTCTATCGTTGAAATCAATGTTAGTTAAACGCATATTACTAACCACATCCCATCTTACGAAATTGTTACATGATGCGGAGTCAATTATAAATTTGTGAAATTTTGTTGGCCTTGCCAAGGTAGCAATATTTGCATAAAATATTGAATCATTATTGAAATTGATTTTTAATGTTTCATGTGGTGGAATGTATTCGTTAAATTGCAGTTTAAAATTATTTGGAATTTGATTTTTATTGCGTCGACTATTTGTATAAGTTCGTTTTAAAGCGCTCTTTGCAGTATTCGTTTTATAACATTCATAAAATTTGTTAGCTCGATAATTATTTCTTTGATAAAAATTTGTATTTTTATTGTACCTGAAATTTCTGAATTTTCTGTCAGAATTAATGTTTGAATTTTCAGTACTAGCAAGTAACCTTTGTTCAAGAGTTCTTAAAGACTCTCTGTCAATTCGTTCATTTTCTAAAAATTCTAGCAAATTTTCCAACTTCATATGACGGTTATTCGTGGCAATTTCTTTGATTTCATTATTTATAATTCCAACTATAAAGTGGCTTTTTAAGCTATAAGCTGTGAATGAATTTTCGTTGTAACTTTGATCAATTTTTATGATTTCGTATTTTATGTCAAGAACTCTACCTGCATATGATTTAAATGTTTCATCCCGTCCTTGTTTCAGAGTTTCAATTAGTTCAATTATACTACCAAAAGTAGTTTTGATACCAAACTCTCTAATTCAATTTGCCTTGGTTTCTTCCCAAGTGTTTGCATAAATTCGTTTAATACGTGCTGCTGCTTTAAATTTTAGTTTCATAAAAAACAATATTTAAAAATTTACTCTGATCTTCGCCTTCAGGAATTTGATCAGCATAATAATCTGTTAACATTAAAAATTGGTCCAGTGAGTCTAATGACCCATCAAATTCTGGAATAAGCTGGATTAAATCCGTCATCTCCAAATTCGCCATCTTTAACCCGTATAGGCCTGGGTGAAATTGGAATCACTAAAATGACCATAACTCAGCGAAAACTCAACCAATTTGCATACTTCTTTATTAGTTGGACTCGTTAGAATGTCTATTTTCCGAAAATGACCCGCAGAACCCGGAAATGTTCCGGTGGCCGGAGATATTCCGGTGGGTCACTGGGTCAAATGGGGTCAAAAATGGCAATTTTTGGGACCCGTATAGATTTTCAAACAGAAATCTTGGAAAAAATACATTTTTCTTGTTATGATCATTGTTCTACCCACAGACAATGCTAACCATCAATTTTGAACCACCGGAATTGTTCCGGATTGGACGGGTAGGTTCCATACCGCGGGGAACCGGTCAGGGGCGGCCAATAATACAAATATTTTTATCATGGCAATATGGGTGTCAAAGTTCACCATTTTCAAAATCTAGCTCATCTAGGATCCCCAAAACCATTTTTGGACCGATCTGGCCACTTTGGGACCGGTTCCCGGTACTCCGGCGAATCCCGGAATACGGCAAATTGCGGAATTATTTCAGAACAATTTTGGACCCAGCAATATGGGTGTCAAAGTACACCATTTTCAGAATCTAGCTCATCTAGGATCTCCAAAACCATTTTTGGACCGATCTGGCCACTTTGGGACCGGTTCCCGGTACTCCGGCGAAACCCGGAATACGGCAAATTGCGGAATTATTTCAGAACAATTTTCGACCCAGCAATGTGGGTGTCAATGTTCACAATTTTCTAAATACAGCTCATCTAGGATCACCAAAACCATTTTTGGACCGATCTGGCCACTTTGGGACCGGTTCCCGGTACTCCGGCGAATCCCGGAATACGGCAAATTGCGGAATTATTTCAGAACAATTTTCGACCCAGCAATGTGGGTGTCAATGTTCACAATTTTCTAAATACAGCTCATCTAGGATCACCAAAACCATTTTTGGACCGATCTGGCCACTTTGGGACCGGTTCCCGGTACTCCGGCGAAACCCGGAATACGGCAAATTGCGGAATTCTTTCAGATCAATTTTTGACCCAGCAATATGGGTGTCAAAGTTCACCATTTTCAAAATCTAGCTCATCTAGGATCCCCAAAACCATTTTTGGACCGATCTGGCCACTTTGGGACCGGTTCCCGGTACTCCGGCGAAACCCGGAATACGGCAAATTGCGGAATTATTTCAGAACAATTTTGGACCCAGCAATATGGGTGTCACAGTTCACCATTTTCAAAATCTAGCTCATCTAGGATCCCCAAAACCATGTTTGGAACGATCTGGCCACTTTGGGACCGGTTCCCGGTACTCCGGCGAAACCCGGAAAACGGCAAATTATGGGATTACTTACTAAGAAATCAAAAGTTCATGATTAGTCCAATGTATTTATATTTTTTGAGTTTGAAGATATTCAGGCCTCTCTCTCTCTCTCTCACTTTTTTGTCTCTCATTCGTTCTGTTCTTTTACTATCTCGCTCGCTCGTTTGTTATTTTTTCTTTCTCTTTCATTCTTTCAGTTTTTCTGTTGCCCTTTCACTGTTTATGTCCTTCTCTTTCTTTCTTCCACACTCTTTTTCTTGCTCGCACTCTCTTTCTCTTTCTATCTCTCTCTCTCTATCTCTATCTCTCTCTCTCTATCTCTCTCTCTCTCTCTCTCTCTCTCTCTCTCTCTCTCTCTCTCTCAAGCTTTTGAACATTTTTCGCACAACATTACTTTGGCTGACTTTCCGCATACGCCACAGATGGCAGTCTCACAATGAGCACATTTCGTTTCAGTTTTCCGATCCACTTTGCACGTCTCGCACCGAACTCGACTTATCTTTGTGTTCGTCGTCTTTGGTTTCAGGCCTTGCTTCTTACACTCTCTACAAAACTTTAGGTCCATCTCAGTGTAGTGTTGCTTACAGACTGCTTCCGCGCAAATACAACAGGTACGGATTGGCCTAGACTCCTTGCCACACCAGTTGCACAGTTTTGCGCCCGCTTCCATTTGGCGAGAAGAAAACGCGTTCAGCTGCCCTCGTAACTCCTTTGTCAGCCTTTGAGATTTTACACGTTCCTGTACGTTCTCCTGAATGAGCTGGTCGCACAGTTGTTGCAGAAAATTTGATCTCCAACTTTTGCCCTTGCACCGCTCCGGGTACTTCAACCGGTACAGGCAACTCGCATTCAAGCAGGCGACGCTCAGGAGTTCCATCACCAGTTTCTTCGTCCATACCCTGGTCTTTCGGACACAGTTCGTCTTGCGAGTGATGAAATCGCCTGCATCAACAGCGCCCTTCGTCCCGTTGTAGTGAAGCACGATTGGTGGTTTTTGCCGCAGATTGTGGTTTTGGTAAGGGTTGATGTCAGTACAATGGCCGGCTTTTTTTTGTGTCCGTCGATAAAAGAAGTCAGGGTGCTTACGCCGTTATAGCCGACCAGTACCGAGTTGGGTGCCCGGCTGGCCGACTTGGCGAAGCTATCCGGCAAATCTGGTTTGTTCGTTCGAACCGTTCCCGTGAAAAGGGTGTTGTCCTTGAACAGGTCGTCGGAGAGTTGGAGAGAGCTGAAGAAATTATCTGTAGTCACCTCTCTCCAAAGACCCGTAAATGGCTGCATCAGATCCAGTACCACTCTCTTGCCCTGTCCCTTCTCCGGTTTTTGTCGACTTTTCCTGTGTACACCTGCAAGTTGCATATGTACTGACAATGGACACAAGAGCAGCACCAAACTTTCATGCCATATTTGCCTGGTTTCGATTTCATGTAAACCCTGAAAGGGCATTTACCTGGAGGGAGAAACAAAACAATCTATTTTACAAAACATTTTTTTTAAATTTTTAAATTTTTGAATTTTTGAATTTTTGAATTTTTGAATTTTTGAATTTTTGAATTTTTGAATTTTTGAATTTTTGAATTTTTGAATTTTTGAATTTTTGAATTTTTGAATTTTTGAATTTTTGAATTTTTGAATTTTTGAATTTTTGAATTTTTGAATTTTTGAATTTTTGAATTTTTGAATTTTTGAATTTTTGAATTTTGAATTTTGAATTTTAGAATTTTAGAATTTTAGAATTTTGAATTTTGAATTTTGAATTTTGAATTTTGAATTTTGAATTTTTGAATTTTGAATTTTTGAATTTTGAATTTTGAATTTTGAATTTTTGAATTTTTGAATTTTGAATTTTTGAATTTTGAATTTTTGAATTTTGAATTTTTGAATTTTTGAATTTTGAATTTTTTGAATTTTTGAATTTTGAATTTTTGAATTTTGAATTTTGAATTTTGAATTTTGAATTTTGAATTTTTGAATTTTAATTTTAGAATTTTAGAATTTTTGAATTTTGAATTTTTGAATTTTTGAATTTTTGAATTTTTGAATTTTTGAATTTTTGAATTTTTGAATTTTGAATTTTGAATTTTTGAATTTTTGAATTTTTGAATTTTTGAATTTTTAAATTTTTGAATTTTGAATTTTGAATTTTGAATTTTGAATTTTTGAATTTTGAATTTTGAATTTTGAATTTTGAATTTTTGAATTTTGAATTTTTGAATTTTGAATTTTGAATTTTGAATTTTGAATGAATTTTGAATTTTTGAATTTTGAATTTTTGAATTTTGAATTTTGAATTTTTGAATTTTGAATTTTTGAATTTTGAATTTTGAATTTTGAATTTTGAATTTTGAATTTTGAATTTTGAATTTTGAATTTTTGAATTTTTGAATTTTGAATTTTGAATTTTGAATTTTGAATTTTGAATTTTTGAATTTTGAATTTTGAATTTTTGAATTTTGAATTTTTGAATTTTGAATTTTGAATTTTTGAATTTTGAATTTTGAATTTTGAATTTTGAATTTTGAATTTTGAATTTTGAATTTTTGAATTTTGAATTTTGAATTTTTGAATTTTGAATTTTGAATTTTTGAATTTTTGAATTTTTGAATTTTTGAATTTTTGAATTTTGAATTTTTGAATTTTGAATTTTGAATTTTTGAATTTTGAATTTTGAATTTTGAATTTTTGAATTTTGAATTTTTGAATTTTGAATTTTGAATTTTGAATTTTTGAATTTTGAATTTTGAATTTTTGAATTTTTGAATTTTTGAATTTTTGAATTTTTGAATTTTTGAATTTTTGAATTTTTGAATTTTTGAATTTTTGAATTTTTGAATTTTTGAATTTTTGAATTTTTGAATTTTTGAATTTTTGAATTTTTGAATTTTTAAATTTTTGAATTTTTACTTACCCCGAAACACGCACAGTCGCTCATCAATCGTTAGGTTGCTGCCAGGATTGTAGTTACGGATGCAACGTTTCACGAAATCGTCGTAAATCAATCTCACCGGCTCCAACTTGTTCTTCGATTTTCGGAAACGTCTCTTCCGAGTTTTTCGGTCATCAAATCGCCAAAAATTGAAGATGTCCTTGAACCGATCGCGTGCCATAGCCAACTTGAAGAACCTTGGTGCCCAAACGTCATCTGAACTCCAAAGGATGTTTGTGTTGACGTCGTTCATATGAAGACGACCTGCTCCGATTAGGACAGCAATGAATGCCCGCATTTCCGGTACCGTAACATCATTCCATTTTCGGCGCTTCGATCTCGCATGCATATTGGTGTATTTCACCATTATACCAAGCATACCGACTGACATAAACAATTCGAATGCGTCCTGGGCCGTTTTGAAATCCTTCGAATGATCAGTCAACCCATGATTACACTGGTCGAATTCACCGCGAAAAGCTTTCTTATCCGGTTTTTTTCGCCATCTTACTCCGTTCCTCGCGACGAAATCTTCGTCGCTCTCGGAAGTGCCACTGCTGTGAAAAAACAAAAACACACACATTCATTCACACATTTTTTAAAACTTTTTAGTCAAAAAATTACCTTGCAGATTGATTTGATTCATCATCTTCACTTGGTAGATCGGAAACTGTCGCTGCATCAGAAGATTCATTGTAATCATCAAGTTCACTCTCACTTTCTGTATCCATCACTCGGTCAAAAAAAATGCTTTGATCAGACGCAATCAAGAACTCAATCTAGAATGAAACCTCATCACCAAGGAACAAGTCGAGAGCAAGCGAGAACGAACTAAAGCATAAAACGGAAAGAAGGAGAAATTTTCTCTTGCTCTCTGTCTTGCCACGCGTTTACCAAAGAGACGTCAATGGAACAGTTGCCAGGTTGCCAGATAAAGATAAAGGCTTTGCTAAAAAATCCATATTGTAATCGATAATGAATAAAATGTAAAATTGCACAATTTTTGAACACAATTTTGCTCAATAATTATGAGAAAGTGGCATGCCAGATTTTCCCAGATAGTTTTGTCAGATTTTTTTTTCGATTTAATTCTGGTAACACTGATACTGGTCCGCAGGGTTGGGAAGCGACGAGCGCAACCTGTCAAAAGCTGATGCGCCACACAATGTACACGCTAACGACAACTCACCCAATTTTGTTCGATGCAATCAACGCAACAGAATTTTCGCACCATATAAGAGGTTTATATTTTGCTTTGGGTTGGGTTTGGAGGTTCGCGCCAAATAAGCTAGGTTTCCTGCTCGCGCAACTACATGGCTTGTACGAGGATAGCGTTGTCATTTTTAGACAAAGTTTTCCACATTTTACATCGAAACCGACAACGAAGAACATGTAAACATTGCACGCGAGCTGTCAAATAAAGGCACGGCGTAAAACCTTATGAAATAAATATAAAAAAAGTAAACAAACAATGAAGTCAGTTCAACACAAATTTTGAACAATTGAACTGACAGGTTCATTTTGAAAATGGTGAACATTGACACCCACATTGCTGGGTCCAAAATTGTTCTGAAATAATTCCGCAATTTGCCGTATTCCGGGAATCGCCGGAGTACCGGGAACCGGTCACAAAGTGGCCAGATCGGTCCAAAAATGGTTTTGGGGATCCTAGATGAGCTAGATTTTGAAAATGGTGAACTTTGACACCCATATTGCTGGGTCCAACATTGTTCTGAAATAATTCCGCAATTTGCCGTATTCCGGGTTTCGCCGGAGTACCGGGAACCGGTCCCAAAGTGGCCAGATCGGTCCAAAAATGGTTTTGGAGATCCTAGATGAGCTAGATTTTGAAAATGGTGAACTTTGACACCCATATTGCTGGGTCAAAAATTGATCTGAAAGAATTCCGCAATTTGCCGTATTCCGGGTTTCGCCGGAGTACCGGGAACCGGTCCCAAAGTGGCCAGATCGGTCCAAAAATGGTTTTGGTGATCCTAGATGAGCTGTATTTAGAAAATTGTGAACATTGACACCCACATTGCTGGGTCGAAAATTGTTCTGAAATAATTCCGCAATTTGCCGTATTCCGGGTTTCGCCGGAGTACCGGGAACCGGTCCCAAAGTGGCCAGATCGGTCCAAAAATGGTTTTGGAGATCCTAGATGAGCTAGATTCTGAAAATGGTGAACTTTGACACCCATATTGCTGGGTCCAAAATTGTTCTGAAATAATTCCGCAATTTGCCGTATTCCGGGATTCGCCGGAGTACCGGGAACCGGTCCCAAAGTGGCCAGATCGGTCCAAAAATGGTTTTGGGGATCCTAGATGAGCTAGATTCTGAAAATGGTGAACTTTGACACCCATATTGCTGGGTCCAACATTGGTCTGAAATAATTCCGCAATTTGCCGTATTCCGGGTTTCGCCGGAGTACCGGGAACCGGTCACAAAGTGGCCAGATCGGTCCAAAATGGTTTTGGGGATCCTAGATGAGCTAGATTTTGAAAATGGTGAACTTTGACACCCATATTGCTGGGTCCAAAATTGTTCTGAAATAATTCCGCAATTTGCCGTATTCCGGGTTTCGCCGGAGTACCGGGAACCGGTCCCAAAGTGGCCAGATCGGTCCAAAAATGGTTTTGGTGATCCTAGATGAGCTGTATTTAGAAAATTGTGAACATTGACACCCACATTGCTGGGTCGAAAATTGTTCTGAAATAATTCCGCAATTTGCCGTATTCCGGGTTTCGCCAGAGTACCGGGAACCGGTCCCAAAGTGGCCAGATCGGTCCAAAAATGGTTTTGGAGATCCTAGATGAGCTAGATTCTGAAAATGGTGAACTTTGACACCCATATTGCTGGGTCCAATATTGTTCTGAAATAATTCCGCAATTTGCCGTATTCCGGGATTCGCCGGAGTACCGGGAACCGGTCCCAAAGTGGCCAGATCGTTCCAAAAATGGTTTTGGAGATCCTAGATGAGCTAGATTCTGAAAATGGTGTACTTTGACACCCATATTGCTGGGTCCAAAATTGTTCTGAAATAATTCCGCAATTTGCCGTATTCCGGGATTCGCCGGAGTACCGGGAACCGGTCCCAAAGTGGCCAGATCGGTCCAAAAATGGTTTTGGGGATCCTAGATGAGCTAGATTTTGAAAATGGTGAACTTTGACACCCATATTGCCATGATAAAAATATTTGTATTATTGGCCGCCCCTGACCGGTTCCCCGCGGTATGGAACCTACCCGTCCAATCCGGAACAATTCCGGTGGTTCAAAATTGATGGTTAGCATTGTCTGTGGGTAGAACAATGATCATAACAAGAAAAATGTATTTTTCCAAGATTTCTGTTTGAAAATCTATACGGGTCCCAAAATTGCCATTTTTGACCCCATTTGACCCAGTGACCCACCGGAATATCTCCGGCCACCGGAACATTTCCGGGTTCTGCGGGTCATTTTCGGAAAATAGACATTCTAACGAGTCCAACTAATAAAGAAGTATGCAAATTGGTTGAGTTTTCGCTGAGTTATGGTCATTTTAGTGATTCCAATTTCACCCAGGCCTATACGGGTTAACGGTGCACATCAACAAGAGCTTTTGCACCAAGATTTTTGTTACAGATATTTTAGTATTTTCGAAACTACGGGAACTATCGATATAATGTTTTATTCATCCCCTAAAGTACTGTCTACTAAGTGATTTACAACAAAATTTGCCTGTTTTTACAATCAGATTTGTGCAGGATTGGGTCCGTAAGTTTGTCAATTTTGGCATAAGAAGACAACAACTTCCTTGGTTGCTGTGCACCCTTTTAAGCGTGTTTTTAACTATTTACATCAAATTTCGGTATAACTTTTGTTTACTCACCCTAAACTGCCAGATTTCCATGGTCGTCTTCTTGGGTGTCCGATGCGGCCGAATTTCGTCTCCAGTTGATCCAGATGATCTCGTCATTGTTGAATCCCTAGTGTTGTCCATCGTTGACCGGTTTTGAAATTTTCGATGCTTCTGCCATTGGTCGAGCCCGTTTTGGTTCCATCTCGTACTGCTGCACATTTGCTTCCATCTTAGAACTCCTCACAAAACATTTTCTTCAATTTAACGTTTTTTTACACTATTTTAACTGTTTGTTACTTCGCGAAATCATTTTGTTCATTAACTTTCACACATAGTCACATTTTCAACTCTCGGTTTTGTCCAATCATAATGGCGTGTCCAAACACACACAGCGTTGCTTTCCGCTAGTCACCACCTGAACGGCCCGAGCGGTTTAGGCTTTCAGGATTTTTGTGATATTTACTTGTAGAGTCAAAACAGATCAGTAAACTTCACTTATTTGTATATTACACTTTTTGAAGATTACATTTTTGCGGTAACACTCTCAACTTTTACGCGCACGATCACATCACTCAACTATTTGTTGCTAATTTCATTAAGCCTTTCGTCGAGCCAATTCTCTACGTTGAAGCCAGACTTGTCCTCCAGACCTCTTCGCCGAGCCATGCCAGACCCGAACTCCTAAGTCCCGGGTGAACTCTTCACGGCGGCTAAGTCCCGGCGGCTCTTCACAGCGGCTAAGTCCCGGCGGACTGGGGCCTCTGCTACTGGTGGCTGCTGGCGGGTCTGGCTGGTCTGGGGCGTCTTCTGGAACTGGACTGGAACACGAACTGGAACTAACTGGAACTAACTGGAACTCCTCAAGAATTTTGGGGTTTTTATAGTCAGTCCCCGAAAACTCTACTAAATTTTGTTCTACTAAAAGTGGTCCGTTTCGATGAGAAGCATCGATGAACCTCATGAATTAAATTATGCAGACCTCTGCAATTCTTCATGACATTCCGTATGGTGTAGTGAGTACACCTCAAAATCGGAAGTCATGGGTTCGAACCATTGTCGTGAAACTTTAAATTATGTTATTGGAATATCAAAATTATGTTCCTAAAACATTCTCAAAAATGTTGGTCAATAATGAGAAGGTCGAATTCTCCTTTGAACAAACATGCCCATGAATTTGGTTAAGCCTTAATTTCCCTGTCGAATAACATCGCACATTCATAATTGAAAGCTTAACCATTTTTTTGATTGCCTAACAATTGGCGAAATTTAATAAAGGGCTTTTCAGGTGAGAATGACTCATGATCCACACCTGTACATAAGCTTAATTATTTGTCGCGCAACGCGAGTCGACGTGTAAAATTATTTATGCTTGCGTAAGCGCGCATGGTCAGAACTGTGGTGAGGATCGATAAATGGACAAATTTAATGATTTAAATTTGAGGTCGCTGCACTTGTTTGAAAAGTGATCCAGATTATTAAGTTATAACCAATAACAGAATGAATCGAAATGGCGGTGGAGTTGCAATAGTTATCCACCGTAGTATGACTTTTAGTACGTTACGTGACTTTAAGTTAAAAGTTATTGAAAGTTTGGGCATTGAACTTGAAACTTCTTTTGGGAAAATTATGATTGCAGCTGCATATTTGCCTTTCCAATGCACTGGGGAAAATAAAAATTATTTCAAAGGGGATTTGAATAAACTTACTCGGCATAGATCTCGATTTTTGATTATCGGTGATTTTAATGCCAAACACCAATCTTGGAATAATTCAAAAGTAAATTCCAATGGCAGAATTCTATTCAGAGATTGCACTTCTGGTCTTTATTCGGTTTTATACCCGAATGGGCCAACTTGCTTTTCTTCTGTTAGAAATCCATCAACAATTGATTTGGTTTTGACAAATCAAAGTCAGTATTGTGGTCCTTTAGTGACTCATGCTGATTTTGATTCTGATCACCTTCCAATAACTTTTTCACTTTCTCATGAAGCAGTTACCAGACCCAATAGTTCTGTGTTTAATTACCACAAAGCTAATTGGGACAGGTATCAGCATCATATTGAGAACAATTTAAATCATGATTTTGTTTTAGAAACCAAAGCTGATATTGATTCTGCCTTGGAATCTCTAACTAATGCAATTTTGGATGCTAGGAATATTGCTATTCCTAAAGTCCAAGTCAAATTTGATTCTCCCATTATTGATGACGATCTTCAGCTTCTGATTCGTCTGAAAAATGTTCGCCGAAGACAGTATCAACGTTCTCGTGATCCTGCATTGAAGCGAATTCAAAAAGATTTGCAAAAGGTTATTGACCATAGATTCACTCTCCTGCGAAATGAAAAGTTCGCAAGAGATGTTGAACAAATTAAACCTTATTCCAAACCTTTTTGGAAACTTTCAAAGGTTCTTAAGAAACCTCAAAAACCAATCCCTTCTTTAAAAGATGGTGATAACATTCTATTAACTAATGGGGAAAAAGCTCAAAAACTTGCTCAGCAGTTTGAGAGTGCTCATAATTTCAACTTAAATGTTTTGAGTGCTATTGAAGATCAAATTTCAATAGAATTTCAGAATATTGTTGAACGAGAGTTTTCATCAGATGATGTTTTTAATACGGATCTGAATGAAATAAAATCTATTATAAAAAAAATAAAAATATGAAAGCCCCTGGTGAGGATGGCATTTTTTACATTTTAATTAAAAAATTACCTGAAGCAACTTTAAGTAGCTTGGTCAAAATTTGCAACAAATGTTTTGATTTGGCATATTTTCCCAGTAGTTGGAAAAATGCCAAAGTAGTTCCGATTTTGAAACCGGATAAAAATCCTGCTGAAGCCTCAAGCTATCGGCCCATTAGTTTGCTTTCATCTATTAGTAAATTATTCGAAAGAATAATTCTTAATAGAATGATGACGCACATTACTGAAAATTCAATTTTCGCTGATGAGCAGTTTGGATTTCGCCTTGGGCATTCAACTACTCATCAGTTGTTGATAGTTTCAAATTTAATTCGAAGCAACAAATCTGAGGGCTAATCTACTGGCGCTGCTCTTCTAGACATAGAAAAAGCATTTGTTTGGCATAAAGGTTTGATTGCGAAATTGAAAAGGTTTAATTTTCCGATTTATATCGTGAAAATTATTCAAAATTATTTGACGGATCGTACTCTGCAGGTATGTTATCAGAATAGCAAATCTGATCAACTACCTGTACGTGCCGGCGTCCCTCAAGGAAGCATTTTGGGTCCAATTTTATACAATATTTTTGCTTCTGACTTGCCTGATTTGCCCCCAGGATGTCAGAAATCACTTTTTGCTGATGATACAAGCATCTCCGCCAAAGGTTGAAGCCTTCGTGTCATCACAAGAAGATTACAAAAAAGCTTGGATATTTTTAATTCTTTTTTGAAAGAATGGAAAATTACTCCAAATGCTGCAAAAACTCAACTTATTATTTTCCCTCATAAACCAAGGGCTGATTTTCTTAAACCAAAAAGTCATCACATTATAAAGATGAATGAGGTAAATTTAAATTGGGAGGATCAAGTGAAATATCTTGGACTTGCTTTTGACAAAACCTTACTTACAAGGATCACATTGAAAGTATCCAGGTTAAATGTAACAAATATATTAAATGTTTGTATCCACTTATAAACAGGAATTCTAGACTTTGTCTTAAGAATAAACTGTTGATTTATAAACAAATTTTCAGACCTGCCATGCTTTATGCTGTGCCGATCTGGACAAGCTGTTGCTTAACCAGGAAGAAAAAACTTCAGAGGATTCAGAACAAAATTTTGAAAATGATTCTGAAACTTCCTCCCTGGTTCAGCACCAGTGAACTTCATCAATTAGCCGAAGTTGACACTTTGGATGTTATGTCCAATAAGATAATTGATGCATTTCGACAAAAATCATTGCAGTCTTCAGCTGCATTGATCTGCTCTTTATATAGTTTATAAGTTAGTTTTAAGGTATCCCTTTTCCCTTTTGTACATGTAGGACCTCCTACATTTGAAATCACTGAATAGCGAAAGCTACAATATTTCATGAATAAATGAAAGTTGCTAGTATTTAAAATTGAGGTGAAAAGTCATCGATTGTGATTGGACACTCAATAATATTTTAACTGAATGAATGTACATGGAAGAGAAAATCAAAATAAATATAAATTAAAAAAAAGGCGAAGAAAGTAGACGACGATTCCGCATGAAGAATATAGCGGAAATTATGTGTTAATTGCACAATGGATGAAGGTTTGAAGTTGACACTATCAAAAGGGAATGGTAAGATGCAATAGTAATATTGCTAGGTTTGATAGTGTCAAAAGGTAAGATCAAGGAATAAGGATTATATGAAACTATATTGTCATAATTATTGTATTCACTGAAATATCTATCCGCTTTCTACCCCCAATGTGTCCTGCACTGGGGGTGCCTGTAGTAACTTCGAGTTGACCTGGGCCGCCCGAGGAATTATGTCGTAGGTGGCTCGTGTACAGGTTCACTCACCTCTCCTCACGGCAAGGTTTTCCGTAGGTCTACACTCGAACATGCAACATGGGACAGCATGAATCTTCAGCTGAAGCCGGACGAATGTATTCCGAAATTACAGAATTACAGAATTACAGAAAAAAAAATCAAACCATCCACATTAACGACCCCCGGGTTTTTTGTTGTGGTCTCTATTGCAAGTTTTTGCTCGAACCTAG
Source organism: Culex quinquefasciatus (assembly GCF_015732765.1). Classification (NCBI taxonomy): domain Eukaryota; kingdom Metazoa; phylum Arthropoda; class Insecta; order Diptera; family Culicidae; genus Culex; species Culex quinquefasciatus. The sequence goes on along the minus strand of NC_051863.1, from coordinate 93,618,343 downwards.
GAGTCCGACGACCTTTGGATTGCGAGTCCAACCGCCGCCAGCGATTCCACCGTAGTAGGTTTGGTTTGGTGTGTTGTTTGTACTTATGGCATGGAGACGACTCCTACACCTGAAATGACTTAACGGTCTAGCAACAACCAAGGCCGGGACCGACATTTTACTTCCTCATCCGATGGAAGGTTGGAGCAGAAGGGAATCGAACACAGAATCATCCGCTTACAAAGCGGACAGCGTAACCATTCGATTGGAAAATAAGTCCAGAATATTATATTTCCTGACAACACTGGCAGTACATTAACGTAACATGATTACGGCATTTATTTCTAACTCGTTTCAAGTGCATTTTAGGTAAATGGTGTCTTCTGGAAAGTTGTTTTATATAAACATGGCTATCTTTAAAAACCCGATTTAATCCCACCTGGGGTGAGATAGAGCCTTTCTTACTAAAGAATATAACAATAGTAGAACTTCTTCTTTAAATTCACAACAACGACTTTGTTTAATTATAACGTCAGTACAAAAGAAAGTCTAATGATGAATGCAAAGTATCATACGTGATATGCTTTCTAAAAGAAATAAAAAACGCAATTTTCACCAAAAGAATATTTGTAATCGTACATATTCTTAATCAAAGAAGAGTTTATGACAAACGCGAGCATAGCCAGCTTCCCATGCGTCAGTGACAACGCACACCGCGGTTTTGGTTTTCTAGCTTCGCAACGAGCCCTTTTGTGTGTTGGTATTTTGGTTCATCGTTCCAGCGCACCAAGCCAAGCAAAACCGATGTACAAGTGAACCGCGTGTGCCGCACGGTGCAGGAAAGCTTTTCATTCAGCTTCTACGAAAGTGACAGAGTCAGATATTGCTATATTTAAAACCGCACCACTACACACTCAATCGATAGAAAGCCATTGGCGTCGCCAACATTGAACACTTTGAAAACGATATAAACGATGAAAAGCTTAGAAAGCTCCTATTAGAATCCAATGAACCCTGTTAAATAAACTTACGAAATCACGAAAAAATTAAGTCTACTTTTAGGCGATTTAAGGAGCGCACGGGAAACAAATTGTAACCGGATGAATGTCCTATGCCACAAAAGTTATTGCTTAAACATTGGACAGTTATTCAAAAACGGACAGGGCAAAAAAAACCAAAAAGCTACGATATCTTACATGTTTTAAGAAACATCGGTAGACAAGCTACAACAAAACGAGTATAATTCGAGCCACAAAATATATGCGCCAGCATTCTCGCGCCAGTATTCGAAGCTCAACTTGACAACTTGTCGACTTGGCGACGAAGCGTCGAAAATCAATGCAGTGTGATTTTTTGATGAAAATTCATGCTGAATCGTAATATTGACGAAGATGAAAATGACGTCCAGCCATAAAGTAAAACCTATACCTTTCTTTGGTAAGAAAGGCAAAAAGTAAATCGCTCTAAAAATTGATCCGGATTGCCGAAAAAAAAAAAAAAATTGCCGATAGATGTCAAATTTGTTTTAGATGCTCACTCATGGTCTGTACTATGAATGTAGAAAGAAATTTCGGATAAAATCGGAAATAAAAAGTGTTGGCGAAGGTCACCAGGTGGGCTTTTACCTTTTTTTAGGGATTTTTTTTCTTTTGATAGGTTAATCAAACGGCTCTAACTCCAGAACCAGATTATGGATCTGGATGAAAATTTGGGAGGTTGTAGAGCTCGAAAAATGCAATTTTTGAGATAAATAAAAGATATGAAAATAAAAAATTTTGACCATATTTTCATTTGAAAACTGTGTATTTTGTTGAAAAGTCTGCCGCATCCGAAAACAGATGGATATTTCGAAATTCGGTCTGAAAATGACCCTTGTTCAGCACACTAGCTTTCAAATGCACTTAGAACAATTAAAATCGAAAATAGGGGAGCCGAGAACTACGCGACACAAAATTTGGCAAAAAATTTACCACACACGGACATCACTCGAACTCCTCGGAATTTATTTCCTCAAAATTCGAGGGTTGGAGATAGACGAGTTCTGTCAAGGTGAATCGAAACGAAACGAAACTATTGGCACTACGCCCCCCGGGGCATGGCCTTCCTCTAACGTGGGATTTCTGCTCCAGCGCCTCTGACGAGACAGGAGAAACCGGGACCGACGTTTTACTTCACCATCCGATAGAAGCTCAGTGGATAAGGCGGGAATCGAACCCGCGTCTCATAGCATCATCGGGATCGGCAGCCGAAGCCGCTACCCCTGCGCCACGAGACCCACGGTGAATCGATAGAGCGTCAAAAATCGATGCAGTGTGATTTTTTGACGATTTTTTCGATGAAAATTCATGCTGAATCGTAATATTGACGAAGATGAAAATGACGTCCAGCCATAAAGTAAAACCTATACCTTTCTTTAGTAAGAAAGGCAAAAATATTGACACACAGAGTGATACCACTACAGGGTGTCAACCCAGCCCTAACTTTTTCTGTTGGCAATTTAGAGGATTGTTGTATTGTACAAAGTTGTAACTTTTTATCATTAGGGGAACAGGGTGACACCACTACAGGATGTCAACTCAATTCTACCTTTTTTTGTTGGCTATTTGGAGCATTTGTGTGTTCGGCAAAGTTATCGAAAAACTTATTTTATGTGTCCTCCAACAATGAGTGACGTAGTGATATCACAACAGGGGAGAGGGGGAGGTTACTTAACACAACAAATTCTCAATATGGTCTTACAAATTATTGATTTTTGTAGCAAAAGTGCATAGAAATTAATTTTATTTTCTCCAAACTACATAAATTTATTTCGATGTTTTAGCTGAACTCGTGTGCTGTTATAAACCCAAGCTGAAGCTCCTTCCATCAGCTGGTGATAGGGCGTCCAATTTTCCCAGGTTTTGGATTTTCTTGGAAACGGAAAACAAATTGAAATCCCGGCAGTTCCCGGGATTCCGGAATATTTTTTAAATGGCCATAAAAACTAATTTATAGTTCATACATGTATGTTTTTAAACCTTGAGATCATAGAATAAGTTTACTGCCATGAACTGGTGAGAGTCTAGACTACAATCTTATCAGGGACAGCTTTTGGAATTTTTGATGTATTTTTTATGCTTTAGATTTTGAATGAACCGCAATTCTTTGTAAAATGTGTTTCAAATGAAATAAGTTTGCATAAATTTGTTTATTTATTCTTTAAAACCTTAAAAGCTCATAAAAACTGTATTTTATACGATATGTAAAAAGGAAACAATGAAAATTACATCCTGCCATTGAGCAATTGTCTACCAAAACCGGAAATGGTTTTTTTTTGTATTTTTAGATTTGGCTCAAAGTTTGTGGGTGCCTTCCTATGACCAAAGAAGCTATTTTGTGTCATTGGTTCACCCATACAAGTTTTCAAACAATTTTGGCTGCTGTCCATCCAAAAATGGTACGTAAATATTCAAACAGCTGTAACTTTTGAGTGAATTTTCTGATCAATTTGGTGTCTTTGGCAAAGTTGTAGGTATTGCACAGTGGTCTAGATCGCAAAATTAAGTGGAAAAGTGTAAAATGATGAAGTTTTAGATTTTCAAAATCACCCAAATAGTGAACCACCCTTATTTCCTACCAAACCAAAAGTTGCCTTTTTCCATATGCAACAAGTCTTCTGAAGACACCAAAGCTCCAAAACTTAATCATTTTACGGAAAATCAATTTTCCACTTAATTTTGCGATCTGGACCACTGTGTATTGTTAAGGACTATTGAGAAAAAAATAGTTACACGGGAAAGGGACCATCCATAAACCACGTGGAAACTTTTTTGGGAATCTCAACCCCCCCCCCCTTCGTGGACAATTGTCCATACAAAAAAAATCTTTTTTGTATGGAGCGTGGACAATCGCTTACCCCCAAGTGTCCACGTGGTTTATGGATGGTCCCAAAAACAAATTGCAGATTTTTTAATCAACTTTTTGAGCATGGTAGACTGCCAATGAGCTGCTACTCCGTTATTGACAGATCAGCTGAAGTTAAACAATGAATCAAAAATGATCAGTGGGAGCCAACCATCCATTCACTGTTTAACCTCTGAAGATCCCTACTTTATTAGTCAATACCGGCTCCCTCCCAAGAAGCCTGCAGTTCAACGAAAGGGAGGAATGTTAGTCCGATAGTTGAAGTTGCAGACTCATCAAGCACATAGTTTTTCGCTATATACTTGTTGAGACCGTTGAATCCACAGCATCTCCTTCAAGCATCACGTGATTAATTTTTTTTTGGGTTAGTAGGATAAGGTATTGGCTTTTCGATGCCTCCCGAGCTACGACGCTATGGGGAGGACTTTCATAACAGACCCGTCGGCGAGCCTTCCGAGCAACGATGCTATGGGAAGGTCTTTCTGGTTAACACACAAAATCACTCACACACAGTTATTTTGCTCCACTATTAACTCGACGATCCAAATTGTCAGTGCGTCTTTCGATCATTATATAGAAATGGCTTTTTTCTAATCTAATCTAATCTAATCAGACCCTAGCGCAGCCAATCTTTCGAAGGGATCCTGGAGAGTGCCTTAGGTTAGATGACGCCTAGCACTCTTCTTGTCATTTATTAACATTTGTAGTGCGCCATTGCATTAGAATGCATTGAAACATCACAAGCGTTAAACCGGCCAGGCCTACTGCGTAAAGCCGTATCGCAGAGATGACTCGTAATTGGGTTGAGTTTGAGCACAGAGTGTTCGAACAACAACACAATTCTGAATCGATAGGGGAGGAAGAAGCGTGGGGACACACCACCATACGCTCCGAGATTTTGGTTGTATTCGTTGGGAGCACCATGCTAAGAAGGTTTGGTACTCCGGGACCCTCTGGGATGGGACATTGTATTTCCACGAATGCCCTGGACACAATTTGCCGTGGTTATAGCGCCACAACTCGCTCTATATAGAAATGGCTTTTTACCGCAAAAATAAAACCTTATTCGAAAAATTTAAACACAATCCACCCGACGCCGTGCCTTCCGATCAACGATGATATAGGAAGGGCTTTGAAAATCACAAAACAATTAATTAAGTTTACAAAAGCACAAAAAAACACCTATAGTAATTCGTTGAGAACAACGAAAAAGACACACATAATTCAGTAAGGCAAGCGCATGGCCTCACCGCCCGCAATCGACTGAAGTAGGAAACACAATTAACACCCTGTTACTTTGGAACACTATTACTACGACAAACTCAACCGGCGGCGTGCCCTCCGATCAACGATAATAAAGGAAGGACTGATATTATTATTGCAAAAAATAGCACACATAAAAACACGATCGATCCTGTCATGCAAGCACGTTGCCCCAACCCGCAAGCGACACACACAATTCACGATAAAAGGCACACAAAAAAATCACTTTTCACTCGGAACATTTTTTACGACCACGCGCTCCCTTTACAAATTATGCACTCACCCCATACGAACAGCGACACAAAAGCACAAAAAAAAAATTACCTGGATAATCACGACTTCGCGTCCCCACTTCCAGCGCACCAATGATGCTATTATTCGATTAGCACAATCACTCACCCCATACGAACAGCGACACAAATGCACACAAAAAAATTAACCTGAATAATCACGATTTTGCGTCCCCACTTCCAGCGCACCAATGATGCTATTATTCGATTAGCACAATCACTCACCCCATACGAACAGCGACACAAATGCACACAAAAAAATTAACCTGAATAATCACGATTTTGCGTCCCCACTTCCAGCGCACCAATGATGCTATTATTCGATTAGCACAATCACTCACAGCACAGCTAAAAAAGTAGTAATCCAGCTGCGTGTAAAAGGCCTGAGTGTAAAATAAATATTGCATTATTTTATGCAATTTTATGTGATTTTACACCCTGAAATATGTAGACCATCAGTTTGGGAAACCTACTTGACCGAAATGTCAAGCTCATATATGCGTATATCCTTACAGCTATTCATTGGTCTGATGGCCGAGTGGGCTAAGGCGTCAGTCCTTACTGTTGGTGCTGGGTTGGAATCCCGTCGGTTGCAACTTTTTTTTTGTGATTGCAAAAATTGTCCATGCAGTGTGTAATATTAAGTGTTTATTTAGACGAAGGTGATGTGCATGCTTTTGCATGCAATTTTACCATCGGATTTTTTGCTGTGCATACGAACAGCGTCACAAAAGCACACAAAAAAATAACCTGAATAATCACGATTTCGCGTCCCCACTTCCAGCGCACCAATCCAGATTTTTTAATCAACTTTTTTTTCACAAAAACTCAATTTCCGAAAATACGATTTTTTTATTTTCGAGATTTTTAATATGTTTTAGGGAACAAAAACCCGCAACTTTTGAGCCATAGAGAAACATGGTCAAAAAATCTGACGCTGAGTTATAAATTTTTGAAAAAAGTGATTTTTGGAAAAAATCTAAATTTCATGCAAAAACAAATTTGACATAATTTTTTAATGTAAAATTGGATTTGCAATCGAAAAGTACAGATTTTTTGATAAAGGGCTCCGTTTTCACAATATAGCCACGGAAAGTTTGATTTTTTCGATTTTTTAAAATAGTGGCCACGAGTGACCATTTCTGAAAATATTTTTTTTAAAGTTCAGAAAACTTGCTATAAAATTGTCCCTGGAGATGACGTTGCCGTCGTTTCAGGGCTACTTGCAAAGATGGTTTCCGATGGTGATATATATCACACATTTTTTATATTTTTATACTTGTGTTGATAGAAATCACAGTTTTTATAATATGTAAAATTGCAAGATATTGAAATTTTTTATTTGAGTCTCAATATTCTTGTTCGTAAAATCTTTTAGGAACAGGTTTAAAACTGTTTGATAATGGTGAGGAATAGTTAGTTGTTTTGTAACTTTTTCTAGGTTGTTCAATAACTCCAGATTCCAGTTATGTGTAAGCCAGTTTAGTAATGCTATCAGAATCTCTGATTTCAATTGAAGTGGTATACTAACCATTCTGAATTGTCAAAAAATCCATAGAGTCTCGATCAATCAATAATGGAATGATATCGGACAAAATTCGTTAATCTGTTGAACTAACGGTTTTCGGATTATGGTTGTATCGACCATTGTTGCGAATCGAGGATCTACTGGAGTTTTGACGATCAAATAGAGCCTAACATTTCAAAAGGACACACAGGTGTGAACAAGATTGTGTCTCTTTCACTCAAATGATAGTTTACATAAGGTATGATAGGGATACACTCTTGTTTGCAAAGCTTGTGTGCTCTAATGAAATGGAAGGCACGAAATAGTCGTCTTAACAACGAGTGTTCAACTTGTAAAATATGAACGTTTCATTAATGTTTATTGTTTTGGAAGCAGTAAGAAAGGTTTAAAAATAGGTAAAGAAATGTTTGGCTTTGTAATTAAAATATTCAAGTTACTTTCAGACAGTTTAGCTGAGGTTGTTGATTTAAGTTAGTTAGTTTTCCTGAAATGATTAATTGGGCATAAATGATTAGTTAAATTAAAGTTAGTTGCAATGTACGACAAGACTACTGACGGACGCGACAGGACGGGGCCCAGAAAAAATGCCCTTGACAAGTTAGTTTTCATCTTTCATTTTCCAGTAAATTTATTTGATTTCCTTTAAATTTGAAATACATCATAGGTTCCCTTTGTATAAATCTCAAATTAGTTTTTGATTGAATCATAATTTCAGATTTCCTTTATTCAGTTTTAAAGTTAGATTAACGTAACTGCTCATGTCATCCAAGTTCTTACTACTCACACCTACACTAATTTTCTTTCACCTTCCCCCTCCCGATCCCCTATATCTTCCGGTGGTGTTCATTTTGTATGCAATACTAGTTCGGCCACTACCCTTTTTTCCACAAGAAACCGGACTTGGATTGACTTGAGGCCGCGTCCCTCACCTTGCTTCGTAAAACGAAACGAAAACGAAAACTTGCTATAAAATTGTCTAAGAGACATTGAAGATTGGATCTCGGGTTGCTGAGATACAGCTGCTCTAAGAAAAGAATCACGAAAATTGAAGTTTTCTAAGTCTCACCCAAACAACCCACCATTTTCTAGTGTCGATATCTCAGCAACTAAGGGTGTGTTCTCATAACTCCTGTATTCACGTAATTGAATTTACGTTACCGGTTCATCTATAGACGTAATTAGTTTTTCACCATTTCACGCATGTTTTTCGTGCAACATCTTTGTCAACATGCTTGCTTACTTTAAAAAAGATATTTGAAGTTGTTTTTGTAAGGATTTTCCCGGAAAATCTTGAAAATTTCCGCCTCAAACTTTCCAGTTGGAAGAACCGTTTCAGGACTAAAAACGTCTATCACTTGAATTGACGTCGTGACGTGAATGTTTAACGTCGGACGTAAATTGCATGCAAGTCTCCATTATGGAAGTCGCAAATATAGTTTGCCATAAAAAAATTGAGTTTAAAGACATAACCGTAATTTTTCAGATCAAATCATCTGCAAAAGTAGATAAGTTGAAATCAACAAGTAGGCAACAATTGTGATTTGCATATTGTACGATCAGTACCTAGCTGGACTCGGTCACTGGAAACGACCGGCGGCTCAGTGACCGACGAAATAGGCGGCGGGCCAGATGCGGGCATAAAAATGTCAAAATCTCTTCCCCTCACTTCGTCTCACCATCCCAGTCAAATCAATCCGAATCCTGAAACGGAATCTAATTAGAATCGTATACAAATTCCGTTTCAAACGCAACAACCGGTTCGAACACGGAACCGGTTGTTGCGTTTGAAACGGAATTTGTATACGATTCTAATTAGATTCCGTTTCAGAATTCGGATTGAGTTAACTGGTCATCCAGCTGCAGCTTTGTTGACAAACAAACGAGGCACGCGGTCGCATGATGGCGGCATCGAGCCAGAATTAGGGGTGATCATGTGATTAAAAATGAAAGTTTTTCAAGAAAAATAATATTTTTCCGACCGAATAAAAAATTTCGAGCATGTTCAAACAATTATTCCTGATGTCGGAGAAGCGATAAAAAACAAAATTTTAATCCATAATTTTTCTATAAATTGAATTTTTTCACTCCAACTGGGAACCCTAGGTCTATCCACGACCGTTTACAATGACCGTGAGAAGATGCCAGAAAATCCAGCTTTGAGCTAAATTCACAATATAAAAATCAATATAGCAGGAGTTGGGCACCTTTGATCAAGCGGGCCGGATAGTTTTTTTTTTATGAAAATACACAAATTAACATATGTTTCAGGAAATTTTAATAAATGTTTTACTGCAATGCAAATTGTTGTACTGAAAAAAAACATGTGCGGAGAATATTTTCACACAATTTTAAAATCTAGATCATCGGTAGGGTTAGTGCAGGGTGGCCACCTCGGTAAAAAACCGGGAAAACCGAGAAAAAACCGGGAATTTATTCCACCGGGAGAAAACCGGGCAAAACTTGGGAATTCGACTGACAAACCGGGAAAATATTTTAAGTTTAGTAAAAATTCCACAAAAAAAATGTCTTATGAACATATCTTCATATCGATTTTACGTAAGGCTCATCAAAATATAAGAACAATCGTATTTATTTTGTATTTCATGGTTCCTTCGGCAATGTTTTTTTTTTGTTGCCCAATGGGGTTAAGTTCACTGCGACCACCTGAGAAGGCTATCTTTTGTGATGTACCCTGGTTACTGTCCATACTACAAATTACTCGTATCCATTGGATCGGAAGACGAGGGGTTATTTTGCAGACATGGTTTATCCCAATTCGGAGCAATACAGTCGATGAACTGTATGACCTTCTTGGGATGGGTGTGGTGCCATACATCGTACGGCGTAAGAAGGTGCGATCCAAAGAACCGCAGCCTTCGAGACACAAGTGCTCCGCAGAAGCAGAGTAAATGTGCCGAGCTTTCCAGCTCAGTTAAACAAAAACGACAGAGGTTGTTAGGCCACCTGCCGATTTTGTGCAGGTGATATTTGGCAGGACAATGTCCTGTTAGAAGCCCTGCGAGTATTCGTAGTTCCCTACGGTTTAAGCCAAGAAGTTTCCTGGCAATTGAAGGACTTGGAGTGATAAAAGTTTTAGCTTGTCTCAATCCTCGCATCTCGCCTCAGATTGAAGCGATTTGCGATTGTCCCCAATTAGTTATTTCTTGCTTTACGGCACTTTTTGAGATTCCAAGGAACGGAACGGGACCCACGAAGATGTTTGATGAGCCTTGTCTGGCAAGTTCATCAGCCATTTCGTTGCCTTCAATGCCGCAGTGCCCTGGAACCCAAAACAACATGACTCTGTTATGCCGAGAAGCAAGTTCCCTGAGGGAAGCGACGCACTCCCAAACAAGTTTGGATTCGCATTTAGAGGATTTTAATGCCAATAGTGCAGCTTGGCTATCCGAGAAAATACCGATTTTTGCGTGTCTATAATTTCTCATAATACACGTCCTCTCACAGATGTGTATGGCATACACTTCTGCTTGAAAAACGGTAGGCCACTTTCCCATAGATATGGTCTCCCTGGTTCGAGGACCGAAGACTCCAGCTCCAGTAGAAGTGCCCATTTTTGAACCATCCGTAAAGAAACGAATAGTTCCTTCTGGAAGTGTAGGTCCTCCATTACTCCACATTTGGCGATTTGTTTCAATCACCTCATATGGAATGTCCATGTTGGGCCTCACCTCCATGCAGTCCGAGACTGAAGTTGCAAGGGGGGAAATGTCAAAAGCCTTCACGATCCGCGAGTGACCCGTTCCATCTCCTTCCACCCAGTTGTTACACCGTTTTAGTCGTAGAGCGCCAAGCGCTGCCTCCTGCTTCACATGTAAATTTTAGCACCATACTGTCTTCGGGAGAGTAGTTCAGGACATCCAGGGCTATACTTCTACGGTGTTAGTTTCATAAAATAATAAAAAATGATTTTTGTAAATTCAAAAATGTGAACATTCAAGTTTCCCCATAGTAATTTCCATACAAATTTCATGCGCTTTGCGTCAATCGTGGGCTTAACCAATCGCTCCCAAATTTTGGGAGGTTGTTTGGGACCCTAAAAGGGACCCAAAAAATGTGTTGCTGATTGGATTTTTGTCATTTTAAATTTTTCCATATAACTAGATTCCACCCTAGTGTGCACATCGCGAAAAACTCGGTCAGAGTTCAGGAGCGCAGCACGACGTGGACTTCAACACCTTCGACGAGGAGGACAAAGGAACAGCGTTACCCGGATTTTCAACAAGCAACAAAATTTAAAGTGAAAAAAAAATCTAAATTCAAAAATATTTTTCCAAATTTGATAAGTTAAGTGAGTGTGTGTGTGAGTAAAAACAAAATTAGCAATTTGAAAATCAGATTAACTATTAATAATTTCGAGAAAAATTAGAATCCTGCGCTCAAATTAATCGCCGCAGAAAGATATCGTCGCAACGAAAAAAAACCAAGAGAAGGCAAGTGAAAGTAGGCTAAGACAAAACAAAATTGTTGACATAAACTGGCAATCTAAGAAAATCGTGAGGGCTTGTTCGGCTGGCTGACCATTTTCTAAATTGTTGATTCTGCCCGCGGTTGTCTGGTATCAGCGCCGGACGCAGCGGCCAGCTTGGTGATATCCAGTCTCCGTACCGGGTCGGATGAACGCTTAACGGACGTTGCTGGCTTCTTCGGGCAGGCTTTTTCCCTCGTTGCCGAATCTACAGCTCAAGCATCTGCTAAACCGGACATGTCTAGACGGGATCTTCTTAGATGGCTAATACCAGTGGCCTAAAGGCGTCATCCTTGAACTTAATTAAGATGTGGAGAACCACACAGGACTCACACCTAAACCCAAAACGGACTTGAACTTGCGGAACCTCCAGGTTCCACCACTGGTACACTACCGTAGTGACCCACGCCGCAACCGAGCGAGACTGGCTGCCTCCACAAGCTTGGGCCTCGGCAATTCTTAACCAACACGTGGCCACAGCGTGGCCTGGCGCTCCATGCGCGCTGGCATCAAACCGGGCCCTACCAACCGGATATCGCTGTGGCATGCGATTCTATGGAAGTCCCAGCAGCTCTGCAAACTGGGGGCAATGGATAACCTTCAGTGAACTCCCCTCCCCCCTCTCCGGTGGAGCATAAGCCGTATCACCGCTGTTCGTCCTGGTCCGGACGGACTTGTGGCGGTCGTGAGCGTCAAGGGTTCCGTCGGGTGCTGGCTACGACCGGCCTGCTGTGAAAGTGTGCTTGCTACTCATCAACAACCTCTCACCAGCGAACAATCGGAAGAAGACTCGAGTCACCCAGCTAATCGGATACCTCCCAAAATGAAGAATGAAGTGCAAAGCTAGCTTGTAAGAAGTGTGAGATGTAATTGAGAAGTTTAGATTAAATTTAAATAAAACCTGGACTCCATTGGCGGCCGGTATGTTGGGGCTGAAAATAAATTGTGACCCTAAAGGACCACATTCCGTGCTGGGTTGTGTACATGGCCTTGATACTTGCTTCTCTCTGCCAACAAAAGTCTTTACCACTGCCCCAAGAAGATCTTACTACGCTATTATTAGTACTAATTGTTAGTGATAGATGCACCTAGCCCCGACCAATCTTTGTAACCACCTCTCAGCTAGTAAATCGCCTCATGGAATGTGATCGTAAATCTGTTCGCTCGACCTGATTGTCTTCCACCACCCGGAAGTAGTTTGTTTAATTCCTGGGCTGCACAAAAGTGTCTCGGCGTAATCACCTTGCAATTGAAGTAAGCAGATCAATTTATGATTCAATACAAGTTTTATTTTTTCTAAAAGAAACGAGTTCAGTACGAAAACAAATTAACATAAATAAAAAATTGGGATGAACTGACAGCAATAGAAAGCGAAAATCAAAACGGTTGCTACGATGGATTGATAAAATGCTTGCGCTCCTTTCTTAGAGACCCCTTCAAGATAATCACCAAAACTGATTATTTCTTAGGACGCGCAATAATTTGACAAAAGGAAAAAAACACGATTCAAAATTTATTTTTTTAGAAGGTGTGTGAGTGATAAAAAAACAAAGAAAACCATTTCAAAATTATGTAGCAAAAAATTTAAGTTAATCGAGTGTGTTTGAAATTGTTAAGAGGAAACATTACAATGAAATAATAGTTTGTTTGTAATAGCTAATTACAAGTCTCGATTTGTAATTCAGAGTTACAGAAATGTAACAAACAAAGATGTAATTAAGGATTACGTAATCTTTGATTACAAATATTTGTAACACTTAATTACAAAACAGCCACAACTTGTAACCATATTCAGGGCGATCATCAATGTCCCCTAAATGAGCGAGCGCCAACTGTGTGAGGTGGCGAGCACGGGAACTAAAAATTTAAAAAATAGACCTACTCTGCAACTCCCGTAGACGATGATCGCGGGATCGATCAACCTTTTGAAACTCTCTTAACGCCTCGCAACAAGGGCACATTGCGAGAGGACCTTGGCCTTGGCCAATCAGTGCCGGCCACGCATGAGCCACTTTTCGCGGTCAAGGTTTCGAGCTAGCGTAGTCAAGGTCTCTCTGCCATTTGCTCCGAGATCGTGCGCTAGCGAAGATCGCAAGCAATAGGGAAGACTTAGAGTTGCTAAATTTTAGAAAGTGTTGCGAAGTGACCCAAGCGAATTTTCCGTACGAATTGTACCCGCGTGTGCCAAGTGATTTGCGTTTGGAAGTGAGTTGGAGTCTACTCCTTGGTCGTTAAATAGAATAACTAATTTAGATCGCTTTATCACATTTTGTATATTAGGCCAATTTTCTACGCCGAGTGCATTTCCACCCTCCGCGGGCGTGCAGTGTTAAAATTGACCAAAAGGTAATTAAATTCGCTAGTTTAGGCGCAGTGTTCTAAGGTTTCTCGTTTTCGCCTGTAGAACCTTCACAGGCGAAGGTTCTTTTGTTAGGTCTTTCTTCCCGTTGGCACCCGCGACCGTTCCACAACGCGGTGCCGCACCGTGAAGCAAGCACCACGCCATCGCGTGCTTCACACCGGAGCAGCCCAAGCCAGCTAGCACAGCGAACGAACCGTGCCTATCCGCCAGGGTCCGCCGAGAGTCCGTAGGAGGCCATACCAACCCCTCCGAGCCACAGGACGCGATCGTCGACGAGTACCAGCCTCGCTGGTCCGCAGAGCCGTTCCCACGGCCACGTGGTGTCGTCCGTAGAGGTCCTCGTTTACGACCTTGAGCCACAGGGCCACCATCGACGTTCGTCAGCATCCGACCCATCCGGCGTTCGGCCCGTGACACGTGGTTTCCAACTCTAGCTCGAAGCACGAGTCTGTAGCGTGCCCGCCAAAGCACGTGAGCCATTGGATCCAGCCGTTTCAAGCCAGCTGCGCTGGTCAATAACCCGACATCGATCGGCAGGTGAGTGCTCCGTAGGGGACGAGCCAAAATCCCCGAACCAGTGGACTTCACCGACGCCTGGAAGTGCTATCTCGAGTACCACGTGTCCCCGCGAAGTCGCCACTCCGTGGCGAGTTGTATCACCCGTGTAGACGCCCGTGCCAGGCGACCCCAGAGCCCGCCCAGAAGCAGCAGCAACAGAGCAGCACCTGCGCAGCGTTCGTACCAGGCGGCCCGAGAGCCCGCCCAGCAGCAGCAGCAGCAATAGAGCAACGTGTCCGTAGCGTGCCCGACAACGCACGTGAGCCAGAGGACCCAGTCGTTCACGCCAGCCCAGCTGGCCAGCTTCCGATCGAGAATCGGACAGGCGTGCGAGTCCGTAGAGGACGCGCCAAATCCTCGAGCCAGTGGACCGCGCCGGCGACTGAGTGTGCAGCAACATAAAACAGCCTTAGGCTGTAGCAGGTCAGATTTGGTTTAAGAGAGCTCTCTATCCCCCCACACGTGCACGTGCCCCAAAATTGTAAAACCTGCCCCCCAGAGAATAAACGAGTGGATGCGAAGTTCATTTCTCCGTGTGACTCTTTTGCGAAACGCACCTTCAAAGAACACTTGGTATTTGAGTCCCTTTTCTATTCCTAGTTCCGTTTCCGTTGATGCGCTTTTAATAAGTGGTTCCTACTTGACCTGCCCTAAGCCGGGTTTTCAAAGCAACACGCCCTTTCGCAGTGTGGCTCCCAGCCGCACTGGCGCTTAAGCGAGAGGGTTTCAAAAGGGTGGTCTTTTCCGGATCGTTGGTTGGCGGAAACAGTTGTGGTGGTGGGTCAAAAAAATCAAATTTTGGTTCCGTATCTCTCACCTCACCAGTCGCTAATCGCATCCCCCCCAAAAGAACTGTTACAAACTATAATGTTTCAAACATCACCAAAGAAGCTTGAGATATTTCAAACACGCTGAGTGACCTGTATGGTAGTTCTTTCCGATGGAAAATTTATGTGCAGTCGATACGGATCGGGACGATCCTTTCATGGTAAGGGAGCAGTTACGGAAATTGCTTTCCGCATAATTGATCGACGCCACCAACATCGTCAGCACAGCCGACAACAGTAACCCAAACTGCGAACAAAGCTAAACTTCGTTTACCTCGCCGCGATTAAAGCAAGTAGCTCGATTAATGCTCTGTAAGCAAAACCTCAGTACCTTGTGTGTGAGGCTCTGGGGGACTTTTCGATCACAATAAAATCAGAACGTTTTGGACCGTCAAACTCAACACTTTGTAGTAATTAATTAAAAGAAACCACCCTATCATAATGGACGTTTTATAACTTATGAAAAACATTTTTTTCACCAACTTTAGGCTCGGGTATCAATGGGTTAATCCTTTTGAAACTCTCTTAACGCCTAGCAACAAGGGCACATTGCGAGAGGACCTTGGCCTTGGCCAATCAGTGCCGGCCACGCATGAGCCACTTTTCGCGGTCAAGGTTTCGAGCTAGCGTAGTCAAGGTCTCTCTGCCATTTGCTCCGAGATCGTGCGCTAGCGAAGATCGCAAGCAATAGGGAAGACTTAGAGTTGCTAAATTTTAGAAAGTGTTGCGAAGTGACCCAAGCGAATTTTCCGTACGAATTGTACCCGCGTGTGCCAAGTGATTTGCGTTTGGAAGTGAGTTGGAGTCTACTCCTTGGTCGTTAAATAGAATAACTAATTTAGATCGCTTTATCACATTTTGTATATTAGGCCAATTTTCTACGCCGAGTGCATTTCCACCCTCCGCGGGCGTGCAGTGTTAAAATTGACCAAAAGGTAATTAAATTCGCTAGTTTAGGCGCAGTGTTCTAAGGTTTCTCGTTTTCGCCTGTAGAACCTTCACAGGCGAAGGTTCTTTTGTTAGGTCTTTCTTCCCGTTGGCACCCGCGACCGTTCCACAACGCGGTGCCGCACCGTGAAGCAAGCACCACGCCATCGCGTGCTTCACACCGGAGCAGCCCAAGCCAGCTAGCACAGCGAACGAACCGTGCCTATCCGCCAGGGTCCGCCGAGAGTCCGTAGGAGGCCATACCAACCCCTCCGAGCCACAGGACGCGATCGTCGACGAGTACCAGCCTCGCTGGTCCGCAGAGCCGTTCCCACGGCCACGTGGTGTCGTCCGTAGAGGTCCTCGTTTACGACCTTGAGCCACAGGGCCACCATCGACGTTCGTCAGCATCCGACCCATCCGGCGTTCGGCCCGTGACACGTGGTTTCCAACTCTAGCTCGAAGCACGAGTCTGTAGCGTGCCCGCCAAAGCACGTGAGCCATTGATCCAGCCGTTTGCCAGCTGCGCTGGTCAATAACCCGACATCGATCGGCAGGTGAGTGCTCCGTAGGGGACGAGCCAAAATCCCCGAACCAGTGGACTTCACCGACGCCTGGAAGTGCTATCTCGAGTACCACGTGTCCCCGCGAAGTCGCCACTCCGTGGCGAGTTGTATCACCCGTGTAGACGCCCGTGCCAGGCGACCCCAGAGCCCGCCCAGAAGCAGCAGCAACAGAGCAGCACCTGCGCAGAGTTCGTACCAGGCGGCCCGAGAGCCCGCCCAGCAGCAGCAGCAGCAATAGAGCAACGTGTCCGTAGCGTGCCCGACAACGCACGTGAGCCAGAGGACCCAGTCGTTCACGCCAGCCCAGCTGGCCAGCTTCCGATCGAGAATCGGACAGGCGTGCGAGTCCGTAGAGGACGCGCCAAATCCTCGAGCCAGTGGACCGCGCCGGCGACTGAGTGTGCAGCAACATAAAACAGCCTTAGGCTGTAGCAGGTCAGATTTGGTTTAAGAGAGCTCTCTATCCCCCCACACGTGCACTTGCCCCAAAATTGTAAAACCTGCCCCCCAGAGAATAAACGAGTGGATGCGAACTTCATTTCTCCGTGTGACTCTTTTGCGAAACGCACCTTCAAAGAACACTTGGTATTTGAGTCCCTTTTCTATTCCTAGTTCCGTTTCCGTTGATGCGCTTTTAATAAGTGGTTCCTACTTGACCTGCCCTAAGCCGGGTTTTCAAAGCAACACGCCCTTTCGCAGTGTGGCTCCCAGCCGCACTGGCGCTTAAGCGAGAGGGTTTCAAAAGGGTGGTCTTTTCCGGATTGTTGTTTGGCGGAAACAGTTGTGGTGGTGGGTCAAAAAAATCAAATTTTGGTTCCGTATCTCTCACCTCACCAGTCGCTAATCGCATCCCCCCCAAAAGAACTGTTACAAACTATAATGTTTCAAACATCACCAAAGAAGCTTGAGATATTTCAAACACGCTGAGTGACCTGTATGGTAGTTCTTTCCGATGGAAAATTTATGTGCAGTCGATACGGATCGGGACGATCCTTTCATGGTAAGGGAGCAGTTACGGAAATTGCTTTCCGCATAATTGATCGACGCCACCAACATCGTCAGCACAGCCGACAACAGTAACCCAAACTGCGAACAAAGCTAAACTTCGTTTACCTCGCCGCGATTAAAGCAAGTAGCTCGATTAATGCTCTGTAAGCAAAACCTCAGTACCTTGTGTGTGAGGCTCTGGGGGACTTTTCGATCACAATAAAATCAGAACGTTTTGGACCGTCAAACTCAACACTTTGTAGTAATTAATTAAAAGAAACCACCCTATCATAATGGACGTTTTATAACTTATGAAAACATTTTTTCACCAACTTTAGGCTCGGGTATCAATGGGTTAATCTCATCCAATTTCGCTCAAAATTTACACTGATGCTTAAAATAACCCAAAAATCCGTTTTCCGCTTGTGGAGCAGGGGGTCATTTTTTCTGGGCACCCTAGTATACATTCTTTTTTATAAGCACTATGGACACCACTTCATGCTACGAGAACTCGCTTTGCCGCAGCCCCAGGGCTTAAGCGTTGACCGATAAGCTGTCTTCGTGAACTAGGTAGTTCTCCGATAGTGAAAATATCACAATTGCACAAGACACCGCTGCTTCTGTGACTTTTTCACTATCACAATGTGGGATTTAGGTGGGACTTTAGGATAGTACAATTGATTTGTTGCTTAGCATTTAAAATAAATCTGTATGCTTCCCAAATCTATTTGATGATAAATTTAGTTGCAATTGTTAAGTTAGAAATAATGCTGAGCATGAGCATGAGCATGAGAGACCACCCTTGGTTGTCCTTCTCCGTTGCTGAACAGGACCGTAATATCCTATCAATACAACTGACCATACGCTTAAACGATCTAATGGTGTTTCCCTTATCAACAGCATGTATGAATGCGTTGAAAAGATAAAACATCAAGGTCATTAAAACTAGATCTGAAGCAAATAGGTAACAGTCATTGGCCACCAACGGCGCCCGCCATGTCAGTTTGTAGATCTCGGGGGGATTGGGACGGGAATGTTAGTTAGCACAGGTTGCTACCAAGGGTGGGTTCTATACGATATCCACACCCCCACGTGTGCCGGAAAACTACTTCTACTTGGGATTTTGTTAGTGGGAAAGGGTAATGGCCAGGATTCATCATAAAGGATGATGATGCGACCCAATAATCAATAAATTTGGTTTAATGATGTGATGTATTATGCATTCTCAAGGCAAACAGTCGAAGGATGCGGATGAGATTATTCCCGGTTATTTGGTGTTAAGTTTAGGATAAATGATTCAATCTTAGACAACCGGCTGTGGAAAGATAAAACCAAATAAAACGCGAAACCGCACGGACCGAAAAACACACACAATCGGGGGAATCAAAGACGGAAACGGCAACGAAAATCCGGCTTGTTGACCGCGACGCGAACCGTTCAAATTCTCCAAAGCAACTGTCAAACCATCGCGAGATCACCCGGGTCGAAATACACACACAATCGGGGGGGAAACAAAGACGGAAACGGCAACGAAAATCCGGCTTGTTGACCGCGACGCGAACCGTTCAAATTCTCCAAAGCAACTGTCAAACCATCGCGAAATCACCCGGGTCGAAATACACACACAATCGGGGGGGAAACAAAGACGGAAACGGCAACGAAAATCCGGCTTGTTGACCGCGACGCAAACCGTTCAAATTCTCCAAAGCAACTGTCAAACCATCGCGAAATCACCCGGGTCGAAATACACACACAATCGGGGGGGAAACAAAGACGGAAACGGCAACGAAAATCCGGCTTGTTGACCGCGACGCAAACCGTTCAAATTCTCCAAAGCAACTGTCAAACCATCGCGAAATCACCCGGGTCGAAATACACACACAATCGGGGGGGAAACAAAGACGGAAACGGCAACGAAAATCCGGCTTGTTGACCGCGACGCGAACCGTTCAAATTCTCCAAAGCAACTGTCAAACCATCGCGAAATCACCCGGGTCGAAATACACACACAATCGGGGGGGAAACAAAGACGGAAACGGCAACGAAAATCCGGCTTGTTGACCGCGACGCAAACCGTTCAAATTCTCCAAAGCAACTGTCAAACCATCGCGAAATCACCCGAGTCGAAATACACACACAATCGGGGGGGAAACAAAGACGGAAACGGCAACGAAAATCCGGCTTGTTGACCGCGACGCAAACCGTTCAAATTCTCCAAAGCAACTGTCAAACCATCGCGAAATCACCCGGGTCGAAATACACACACAATCGGGGGGGAAACAAAGACGGAAACGGCAACGAAAATCCGGCTTGTTGACCGCGACGCGAACCGTTCAAATTCTCCAAAGCAACTGTCAAACCATCGCGAAATCACCCGGGTCGAAATACACACACAATCGGGGGGGAAACAAAGACGGAAACGGCAACGAAAATCCGGCTTGTTGACCGCGACGCAAACCGTTCAAATTCTCCAAAGCAACTGTCAAACCATCGCGAAATCACCCGGGTCGAAATACACACACAATCGGGGGGGAAACAAAGACGGAAACGGCAACGAAAATCCGGCTGGTTGACCGCGACGCAAACCGTTCAAATTCTCCAAAGCAACTGTCAAACCATCGCGAAATCACCCGGGTCGAAATACACACACAATCGGGGGGGAAACAAAGACGGAAACGGCAACGAAAATCCGGCTTGTTGACCGCGACGCGAACCGTTCAAATTCTCCAAAGCAACTGTCAAACCATCGCGAAATCACCCGGGTCGAAATACACACACAATCGGGGGGGAAACAAAGACGGAAACGGCAACGAAAATCCGGCTTGTTGACCGCGACGCGAACCGTTCAAATTCTCCAAAGCAACTCATTGTTAAGTTAGAAATAATGCTGTCAATAAACTTTGATTGATGTAGAATACTAGGCATTCTTTTATGTCAAATTGTCCATAGAGTCTCGATCAATCAATAATGTAATGATATCGGACAAAATTCGTTGATCTGTTGATCGGTTTTCGGATTATGGTTGTATTGACCATTGTTGCGAATCGAGGAACTACGGATCTTTTGACGTAAATGGTCATTTCTTTTTAAAATCGCGATTTCTATCCTTTTTGTATATCAGTTCACACATTTTTATTGTTTTTTGTTAGAAGTAGTACTGCAACAGTTAAAGGAACGTTTAGTTTTGAACATTAAGTTTAGGGGATTTTAGATTAAAATTTAGATTTTCAATCCAAAGTAGTTAGCAAATGTATATGTGGACTTAAATGAATAATAAAATAAGTAGGACTTATGAATAACACACAACTGTGCATTTATTCTAGAGTCAGATCCATGCAGCGTCAGTGTTTATTTGGTCGAGGTGTACTAATTCATTGGCAGATCTGAGTTGTAATGTACGACAAGACTACTGACGGACGTGACAGGACGAGGGCCCAGTTTAGAGGTTTCAACATCAACGATGAGCGGCTGGACCATCCCCCCAAAAAAAAAAAAAAAAGACGTATGCTTTTCCCTATTAGAATATTATTCTAGTTATTCTTAATGAAGAATTCGGGAAAATAATGTTTAAATTTGTGTAATAGACTCAAGCTACTAGGCTTTGGTTGTTTTTTTCTTCTGTTGAGTATTCCATGATATATTTCCCACTCGGAAAATAATCTGGTAAATTTGAGTGTCTGACTCAGGCGGACGTTTGTCGTGCAGTTCAGACACACTTGGCACACTTATTCTAGCCAAGTTTTGCGTAACGCCAGACGACTTGAGGGTGCACAGCAGCCAAGGATTTGTCAAACTTAAGGATTTAAACTATCAACAATATGATTGTAAAAAGAGTCAAAATCTGCTTTATTTTTTTTGTAGACATAAACTTAAGGGAATAAATAACCGATAGTTCCCATAATTTCGAAGATACTAAAATTTGCGTACCGAAAATCGTGTTGCAAAAAGCTAAGCTTGATGTGCGCCGTTAAAAATAAGAATACAGCTCAGACTCGATTATCCGAAGGCACCGAAAAAAAAAACAAAAAATATAAATATTGAAATAATTTGATAATTTTCATTTGCATGGAAAAAATGTTTAAAAATGCATTTTACGCTAGTTCAGTTGTTTTGCAATCATTAGTTTTCAAAAAATGTAAGATTTGACGAAAACAAAAATATTAGCGACAATAAAAAATTAACATCGAAAATTTTCAAAAATTCAAATGATTTTTAAATCAACCCAAACATGCAAAAAATGATTCTGAACGCAGGTGAATGAATCTAAAATTGATTTCAGTTGATTCCACTTAAATTTTCATTATAATTTTGAAGTTATTTGAAAAAAATTACCACGGGATTTTTCGGGCCAATTTTGAAACTTTAAATAAAATTTGTACCAGCCTAAATTGCCGTTCTACGCATAATTGTCCCATGTTCAAAAAAGTGCATCTGAGAAAAACGCGATTGAAATTTTTCTGTTTGTTGTGTTTCTACGCATAATTGTCCCGTGGGCCCTATTCACCCCATAAGTCCCTAATCATCCCAGATAGCAGTAAACTATTTTAAAATGATTTATAATTATGAAATCCAAGATGGCGGCCAAAATGGCTGAAATGAAATATTGAAAAAATGCATTTTTAAATTTAATAGGCAATTAACCACTCAACAATGATTAAAATTAAGTCGCTGAACTCGAATTTGATGTTTAATAGATTTTATATGCGTACTGCACATAACTGAGCTTGCATACTGTTAGATACAAAATAAAATACTGTTTACGCAAATACCCCTTGTGAGCATCGCATATAAGTTTTGTATGCGCAATACTATAGATTTTTGCAGTATGCTTTTACTCATAAAAAATATTAAAAATATATGCAATGCTCACAACATTTATGAGTGCATGCTCGATGTGCGCGTGGAGTGTAGTGGAGTGTATGCGATGTGCATAAACGTGCATAATTGAACAAGATGGCGACAGTGGAATAAAACGTGTTCGGTTCGGTAAATTGCAATTTTCTTTTTAAATGTAGTTTTTCGAGAGAGTTTTGTGCAGAATCGGTCGGTCTGATCAATTAAATCTTCAAGCGAAGGTAAGTAAACGTTAATCTCAGGTTATCTTTGTTTCGAACGGCAAGATTTCCCATTTTTTTTCTTCCAGCATAAACGACAATGTCCGGCGTCCGGGAACCTCGCTCGAGGTCCCTCGAACTCACTGGGAAAACCCGCGGTAGGCACCGGAGTCCTCCGCCCGTCGAAGAGGGGAGCGCAAGCCGGTGGTGGGTCCGGAAGTTGAACTGGAGATTTAGAGACGACATGAGGAAGTGGCCACAATGCAGGCGGCGCAGGCCTCGATATGGACGGCTATGATAAAAGAAGGGGCGCGGCGTTATCTCCACCGGATGTGCTCGACCACCGGACTGCGGAGGCCACTATCGTTCCCGATCCGATCCGACATTAAATCCAACGGAACATGCTGAAGGGCAGGCGGGTTCGATCTACGCGTAGCACCCATGCAGATTGTTTAACCGGTGGTCACATCCGTTCGGACAACTTCGCCCTCATCTCATCGAAGTCATCGCCGTCTTCTTCAAGTTCGTCAGATTCGACTCGGAAGATCCCCATCCGCGGCCAAAACTATTCTGCGGGATAAATTCACACGGTTGCTTTACCTGAACCGCGTCTACACACGGTTTGAGAGGTCACCAATATTAGCTGTACTAGATACTTCATGGCGAGGCGGTCGGTTCACTTGAAAAACGTGACCAAGGTAATAAAATAGAAATGCTGATGAAATGGCAATCTTTAATTTTTGATTCTATCAACACGCAGGCTACAATTCGAGTTTTCTAGAGGCGGATCCAGAGGCGGAACTTCGTCGGTTGAACGGTCAACTCGCGTGGAGAAGCGGATTTAGGATCGTCCTGATTACACTCCTGCCCAAGCGGCAGCTCGAGCATCGCATCCTGAACCTGGCCCGGTACGTCCTGATCATCCTGGTTGTGTTTCGATCGGGCTCGACTACCAGCTGATACTTGAAAAGGTGGCCAACTCCGGGACTTCCTCTGTGTCGAGAGATGCATGGCTGGGGGGGTTCAACAAATGCCCAGTCGATAACGGAGCCTGTGTGGCACAGGGGCGCACCCCACACGTAATTTGCCCTTACTGCGTCACGGCAGGGCACTGGCGCAGCGGACCGTATTTCCCTAGCGACTCGTGGGATTCAAAATGAAGACAAGTGAAACAAACCAACAAAAGGGTCCCGATGCGCCCCAAGCATCGGAAAACACGGAGGTAGAAGAGGACGCAAACGTCGAAATAGCAGGAGGCGAGTCAAACGGCGGCGACACAGCAAGGAGTGGCGAGCGCGTTCCGTGGAAGCGGGAAGGTGTTGAGATCCCCAGTGTTGAACCAGGCGGCTGCTTCGAGTCAGCAGATAGGAGTAATTGGAGAGGAGACTCCCAAGTCATCCGTACTGAACTTCGCCGGCAGTACCCCTCAGGATGGATTTCTGCTCGGAAGGACCGCGTTGCAGGAGGTCAGGAGGAGGGTCAACGAACTCTTTGATTTCATCAAGGACAAAAACAACGTCCACACCAGAATCAAGCAGATGGTGAATGGAGTCAAGGCAGCCATGAATGCCGCAGAGCGCGAAAACAGCTCGCTGGTGGTGACGCGAAATTCACTGAAGCTCAGAGCTGAAAGAGCCGAAGAAACGCTGAAGGCAAAACTGGAGGAGGAAGCGCTACGGGAGAAAGAACCGAAAACGCCGCCCGGCCCAAGCTCAAAAAGGGACAGGAAAACGCCTGGAGAGGAGGAGGACGCAAAGAAGCAGAAGCAGGGGAATGGAGACAGTCCGGACCCAGCGAAGAAGCCAGAACCAGACACAGGGAAGGAGAAGGGATGGGAAAAGGTCAAGGAGAAGAAGCGGAAGAAAAAACCCAGGCTACGCAGGGAGCGCAACAAAGGCGAGGCATTGGTAGTCGAAGTGAAGGAGACCTCCTCCGGAAAGTACGAACCGATCCGGAACTCAAGGAGCTAGGCGAGAGCGTGGTTAAAACCAGACGCACTCAAACCGGAGCGATGCTTTTTGAGCTGAAGAAAGACCCCGCGGTCAAGAGCTCAGCTTTCAAGTCCCTTGTCGAGAAGGTCGTAGGCTATGAGTCGAAGGTAAGGGCGCTATCGCCGGAGACAACGCTCGAGTGCAGAAACCTGGACGAGATCACGACGGAGGAAGAGCTAGAGGATGCGCTGATTGTTCTTCTGGAAGACCGTACGACACCGATGGCAATCCGGTTGAGGAAAGCCTACGGTGGCTCGCAGATTGCGTCGATTCGGCTATCGACGCCTGCGGCGTCCAAGCTCTTGGAAGTAGGCAGGTCAAAGTAGGGTGGTCAGTGTGCTCACTGAAGCCTGTTCCTCGAGTGACCCAGAAGATGACGAGGTGTTTCCGCTGCATGGGCTTCGGCCACCAGGCGAGAAATTGCGATGGTCCCGATCGAACCAACAATTGCAGAAGGTGTGGTAGAGAAGGCCACATGGCAAGAGACTGCAAAAATAAGCCGAAGTGCGTGCTCTGTAAAGAAGGCGATGGCAATAGCCATGCGACGGGTGGCTTTAATTGCCCGGTGTACAAGAAGCTGGCAGCCGGGACCGTGGTGTAGGGGTAAGCGTGATTGCCTCTCACCCAGTCGGCCTGGATTCGATCCCAGGGAGTCGTCTCCCTGGATCTTGTCTCGGTGGAGTCGCTTGTAGGCAGTTGGACTAACAATCCAAAGGTCGTCAGTTCGAATCCCGGGATGGATGGTAGCTAAGGTGTAAAAAGAGGTTTGCAATTGCCTCAACAATCAAGCCTTCGAACACCTAGTTTCGAGTAGGAATCTCGCAATCGAGAACGCCAAGGCAATACTGTAGAGCGAATTATTTGATTTTTTTTTTTGACAAGAAGCTGGCCTCGGGCAAAAAGTAATGGAGGTGTCCCAGGTGAACCTCAATCACTGCGACACTGCACAGCAACTGCTGTGGCAGTTGACCGCGGAGACGGGTTGCGACGTGGCAATTATTGCAGAACCGTACCGAGTTCCCCACGACAATGGAAACTGGGTCGCGGATACAGCAAGAATGGCGGCGATACATGTAATGGGGCGGTACCCCATACAGGAAGTGGTTTCGAGAGCATTTGAAGGATTCGTGATCGCCAAAGTAAACGGAACCTTCTTCTGTAGCTGCTATGCTCCCCCAAGATGGACCTTGGAGCAGTTTCAGCAGATGCTGGATAGTCTGACCGACGAACTGATCGGACGAAGCCCGATCGTCATCGGAGGTGACTTCAACGCATGGGCAGTCGAGTGGGGTAGCAGATGCACCAATGCTAGGGGGCATAGCCTAATGGAAGCTCTGGCAAAGCTGGACGTTAGGCTGGCGAATCGCGGAACCAGCAGTACCTTCCGCAAAGACGGTCGTGAGTCCATTATCGACGTTACGTTCTTTAGCCCACGGCTGGCGGCCGACATGAACTGGAGGGTAAGTGAAGACTACACAGAAAAACAAATCGGGAAATTTACATCATTTATGATGTACCAAAAGTGCACGCCATTAATGATGCGAATTTACATCAACTTCATTGTAAATTTAAATGCCATCCGATGCGATCTTGCGGAACAAAAACGCCACGAAAACATGTAAATTTCCGATGAAATCTACGTAAATTTACCCAACCCAAAAATTTTTTGCTCCACTGAATTTGGAATCCGATGTAATTTTCATTGTTTTTGTTTTTCATGCTGTACTCAAATGCTACTTCAAATGAAATGATTTTCAGATTTGATAATAAACGAACATCGTTTCATTAGGTCTATTCCCGTACTGCAGAATTCTGCAATTCTGCACGAAATCGGCAGCAGAGCGTTCCCGTACTTTTCTGCAACATAAGTAACTTTTTTTCCCAGGCAGAACTTCTGCAATGAGAGAGACAGAAGTTGCAGCAAAACCGTTCCCGTACTTTTCTGCAAGCTCTCTCTTCTCTTTCTTGTTGAAAAGTGACTGCAAGTTGTTGTGATGGATGTTGAGTACACGCTTACATAAAGTTTGCAATTTGGGTGAAATCAAGCATTTTATTATTAGTTGTAATATTTTTTTGTTTTATTATTACTAAATTGAATTAGTCTTTTGAAGAGACGTTTGTATATTTTGAATTGATGGATTTTTTGGGTAGTTTCATTTTTTTTGTCTGGTTTTATTCAGAACGATTTTTTTGTGTTAACGATTTCATGCTTAGTTCATTAATGTAAATGACATAGCGATATTTTTTAGTGTTAAAATGATAACTTTTTGAATAGACTAAATATGTGTGTTTAAATAATAGGTAAATTTAATTGCCAAATAATAAATTGTACCTTTAACGGTGCTACCAATTTGTATTCTTATTAGAACCAAAAAATGTGATGTAATTAAGTCGAATTCTTAAATTTTAGGAAGTTTAAATTCGTAATGCGCCATCTTGAATCACAAAAAGTACATTTTTTTGGAGTTGTTAGAAAATCAGATTTAGAGGATTTAGAGATTGAACATTTTGACGAGTTCTTCGGAAAATAGAGTACGAACTTTTTTTATTTTTTTAATATTTGAGTTTTCATTTTTTTATGTACAGAATTTTAAAATTTTACATTTTTTTGTTTCTTTATTTTTTATTATTATTTTTTAAACTGTAACTTTTGAATTTTTGGTGTTCTGAACCAAGGGCATTTCAGTGAGCAAAAGAGTTCCTCAATTTTGCCCAGAGTAACGAGAGTTTCTCAATGTTCCTCCGAGTTACTCTGGTTGCTTTTCGCCAATCCCACCTACATAGATAAACCTTGTGTTTGAAAAAAGTGTGTGTGTCGTTGCTAGGGGTTTGTTTATTTTGATAAAAAAATATCATCATGTAAATCTGGAAGCCGAAATACAAAGACACGATAAGGTAAGCTTCTCGGGAATCCGGTGGAAAAGGCCGGTTCCATTGCTCTCCGGAATGAAACTCCTAATCTCGTTTTACCTTTTCCCCTGCAGTTCTACCCAAAATAATGAAAAAAAACGGAGTTCGCAATCGCAGCGACCGAATCCTGTTTCGGAAAATGTCCTGGAACTGATGCCGGAAAAGGGCTTTCCAGTCCAAAATGGTTTTATGTAAACTGGCCGCGTGGCCAAGTTCACCGTCGGCTGCTACAACTGACACCTCGTTGCAATGATCCGCTGTGAGGTATGCCCCGTGGTGCGTGCGTGGCCTAGATTACAGGTGCGTGACAAGGCCAAGTTCTTTGACCAGTTCAAGCTGCACCTGGTCTGTCCCTGGAAGAACAATGAATGTCGGAGGCGAGCGGGACAACAACAAGTTCAACATCCGGCACCAAGCGCCCTGAACAGTCGTTAAAAAGTGGTCACTTTCTTTGCAACAATCTACCAGAAGAGCCACGCTGAGTGCAAACGGTACAATTGTGAAATTGCAAAATAAATATAAATAAATCTCAAAATAATGTGTTTCAATTTGCCATATTCAGAAGATTTATAAATCAAACGAGACAACGGTAGCCATGTGTATCTTGAAGAGTTGGAACCACACAGGTGGTAACAAAGTTGTCCTTTTTGGAGAAAACCCTCTGAGACACTCTAAAGATTGTTTTTATTACTCAGGAAATTTTTACATTGGAGATTCTGCAGGAGTGTAGGACTAGGCCGAACGTTTTTCAATCCTTCCTCAAGTTGATTTGCTTTCGAACTCCAGCGCGGCAGGAGTCTCCTGGTTTGTCCTCCTGCTGCTGCGCTGGCGGGCGATGATTGAGTATTTTCAACCACTTCGGGCAGAAAAAGTTCTTTTTTTCGGAAAATTACGAAACCGCGTCCAAAACTGACATGTCTGGCTGCTTTGATAAAAAAGATGTTTACTTTTTTTAGTTGACATTTGCCTGACATTGACATTTTGTTATACCAAGGTATCAACCTATGGGTGGGAATTGAAGTTTCTCGGGAGTAAGCTGAGAAACTCAGAGTTACTCCCAGAGTTTCTCACTGAATTGCCCTTGTTCTGAACATTGAAATATTCAAACTTTTGATTCATTTATTTCGAACTTAAAAATATTTGAATTTCTAAGTTTAGGAACTTTTAAGTTAGAAACCTTTATTTTTTTATTTCGAATTTTGAAAATTAAGATTTTTTGAAATTTTCAATATTTAATTTTTAATTATTTGCATTTTTCAAGCTTTGAATTTCTGATTTATTTTTTTTCTGAAATAAAAATTTGCATTTTTAAATTTCTATAATATCTGATTTATTATTTTCAAGTTCCTCAATTTGAAAATAGTTTTTTTTTTATATTTATAATCACGAATTTCTTAATTTTCAGATTTCTAAATTTATGAGTTTCAAAATTGTAGAGTTTGTGATTCATTTTTTTTATTTGTCAATTTAGCTGCGTCACCGTTGTTCTTCGATGTGAAATCCAATCATAATTTATTTATGTTATCAATCAAACATTTTGCTATTAAAACATGTATTTATGGCCTATATAAATATACCTTCTATATTGAACCTTTTTCTTTTTTAATTATGTTTTTTAAACGTACCTGCCACTCTACCTAATGTAATAGTTTTGAGTTGTTTCTAATATAAAATGTCTACCTAAGCATTATTAATTTCTAGTTTAATAAATGATACATGTTTGATTTTTTAGATAAAATGTTGATTTGCATAAAAAATAAGTCCCCGTTCTAGAGGTAAACTTCTTCCAATTACAATTTTTGTCAATCCATTTTTTTTAATTGTTTTGAAATAATTAAAAAAAATGTCAATACCCAATTTGAGTAAATCCACTCAACTGTGTACAATATTCCAGAAAAAGTACTGGAACGCGCTACCCAGGCAAAAGTTTTGCGGCTTCTCTCCTTGCAGAACTTCTGCAAAAGAGAGAGATGAAGAGGGCGAGCTGAAAAGTACGGGAACGTGCTGCAAAAAAGTGACTTATGCTGGCTGCAGAAATTCTGCAATTCTGCAAGTACGGGAATAGACCTATTGAAAGCATTCAATGGCAGTTTAAAAAACAAAATAGTTTGAAAACAACATCGAACCCCAAATCCAACAGAGCGTCAGAAAATTGAATCGCGCCTAACATGAATCAATATCATCGAAGAAACGAAAACAAAACCATTTTTTTTAAATTAAATTGTTTGCTCTAACCCTTGGCTTGACTTCCTCTATTGCATGATTTATACTCAAAACCTGATGTTCGAAGGCTTGCTTTCATCCACCCCGGGATTCGAATTGACGAACTTTGGATTGAGAATCCAACTGTCGACTATTGACTCAACTGAAACAAGTTTATACTTTTCCCAAACCTTAAGTTTAGTGTGGACCAACTGGGGTGAGTAAAAGTAAATATTTTCCAGTTCCTGAGGGGAACATTCATGAAGAGTATCGGGGCCGGCATTTACAAAGCGGATTCAGTGGCAGTTTTTTCTCAACTAATAACATGTTAAGGTTAATGTTAACATTCCATAGGTTGCCTTCCTAAGGTGTCGTTGGTAAGGTCCAGCTTGTGACGATGCACTACCTTCCCTTTACTAAGCAATCGAATCCAGAAGAGAACCGATCACCAGTTGTGTTGGTCTGAGCTGGGATTTGAACCCCGATATATCGCTTACGAGGCGGAAGCGTTACCACTGGGCTACGTGGCTCGGTCTGGGGTGAGTGGCGACCACAACTACAACCACACCACCCGACCTAGCTGAAAAAATACAGTTTTTAAAGTAAAACATGCCAAACTTACTAGATTATGTTTTAATTGAATGTTGTCATCAGCCGACACGATGTCCGAGGTCAACGCTCTCGATATGGTAATGCTGCAGTGGCAGTTGTAGCTATTCATATCATCACCGCCGGCCACCGTGAAGCGTGGGTTGACTGTTCCGGCCCGACGTAACCCTGTACAAGGATCGTCACATCGTTTCCGCAGATTACCTAAGCGTCGACTTGTCCGTACCACCTTGCACAACACGCGCACGCTTTGATAAAGCTCGTTTCCAATGAAAAAGTTGCCACCAGTTCCACCTAAGGCACAACGATCGCCGAATGTACCGGGCCAATCGAAGAAAGGTTTGCTTGATCAAATCGAGAGTTTACCCGTTAAACCGGATCGATTTTTTTCTTCTTCACTTCTTTGCGGGGGAGTCGCCACCTCCTTCATGGACTCGCCCGTCATTTTGGCCAGACTGGCATCTGCTGCTGCTCCTGCTTGGGCTGGTCTTCGCCTTAATCATGCGGTGAGATACTGGTTCTGGAGGATGGCAAAGAGAAGAGAGAATTAGATTGTAATTCCGAGGCGGATTGTCCATCAAACACAACTCACCGAAAAAATCTGCACCAGACACAGTCTGCGCTAGAGCTACAGCAAAATCTATTCTTGTTTTTTCTTATCTGCTTTTCTGCCAATCCGGATGCTCGTGACGTGACGGTCAGGTAACCTGCAGCGTACATTGTTTGACCGGGTAAGAATTTAGTTTTTAATCAGCAGTGCCAAATGTGTTGTTTTGGTCTTAGCCTGTCAGCCCAAAGAAAAAAAAATGTGTTGTTTTGATTAACCTTCCTAAGGTGTTAGGGTCTATATAACCCAGACGGCTTAAAAAATGTGCTGTAACTTTTATTCATTCTTACTTACAGACTTGAAACTTTCTGACTTTTCCTAACTTTTTAAAATAAACATTTTGCAACCGGAAGCAACCTCCAGCGCCACCTAGAAAGGGCGCTACAAAAACTTACGTTAAAGGTGTTAAGGGGTCTATATGACCCCGGAATTAAAAAAGCTGGCAAAAATCCATTTTGCAACCGATTTTCGTTCTTTTGGACGCAAATGAAAGGTATGGATGTCTAGAAAGGCACCTGTGCTATGCGGACCCGATTTGGCCACTTTGGTTCCTGGGAATCGATTCCAAAGGAACAAATTTTCCGGCAAACCGGCTTTCATAAGTTTTATTAGATTTAGCTATGGATTAATGCATAATAAACTATATAAAAAAAATAAAAAATAAACTATATATAATCTCTAAAAATACGAGTCATACGCTCCGGAACAGGTTGCATGCTATTTGGATCATATTTGGCCACTCTGGAACCGGTTCCGGATACCCTGGAAGTGGCCAGATTGCTATTTTGGTAAAAGCCTATCGTGCGACATATCAAACTTCATGGAATTACATGCCATGGACACTGGAACCAGCCAAAAGACAATTGGGCCATATCTGGCCACTCTTGAACCGGTTCCGGATACCCTGGAAGTGGCCAGATTACTATTTTGGTAAAAGCCTATCGTGCGACATATCAAACTTCATGGAATTACATGCCATGGACACTGTAACCAGCAAAAAGACAATTGGACCATATCTGGCCACTCCGGAATCGGTTCTGGATACCTTGAAAGTGGTCAAATGGCTATTTTGGTAAAAGCCTATCGTGCGACATATCAAACTTCATGGAATTACATGTCATGGACACTAGAACCAGCAAAAAGTCAATTGGACCATATCTGGCCACTCCGGAACCGGTTCCGAATACCTTGAAAGTGGCCAAATGGCTATTTTGGTAAAAGCCTATCGTGCGGCATATCAAACTTCATGGAATTACATGCCATGCACGCTGAAACTAGTAGAAAGCCAACTGCACTGAAAGAGACCAACATAGCAATCTCAAGTGTTTTTTCGCGTGAGAGTCTCCAAAAACCAACACAATAAATTCACGTGCTTTTTCTTTGATCCACACATGTTTTACATGTCAAATAGATGTGAATATCATTTAAAACCAGCTGATCGGTATCCAAAGATCTTTCACTCTTTTTCGAATGCTGTTCACTGCATGTTCAAATGAATTTTACTTAGATTTGCCCCATTTGACTTTTCTTTTGATTTCGAAGTGGAAAGCACGTTAAATTGGAATGTTTTGGTTTTGAAATGAGTGTGGCAAAAAAAATCATTAGTAAGATGGCCACGGACGAAGCCGGTGCAAAATTTGCGATTCGGAGCAAACTATTCTGTTTGCCAACAAATTACCTAAGTTTACATATTTGTGCGCTGGTGGTGAGTAAAAACATGAGACAAGTAGTACAATTGATTGAAATTAATGCAGATTAACATTATTTTTCCAGAAAATCTGGTTCCGGTCAGAGGTCGTCTAAAGTATCTGCTCCGATTCGGAGCTGTTAGTTCGGGCGAAAAATTGCAAGTGGTTTTTCGAGATTCACCATGGACATCACTACGCATCCGCCAGCTGCCGGATCGGGAAGAGTTTGATGGTCTTGGGCACTTTTGCTCGAAAAGCTTGAACCCGTTCGCGAACGAGATGGACCGTGACGTTACACCGGCTCAGCAGAGGTCATGTATTGCACAGATCGGTACAACGCCGTCGGAACCTAGTCCGCATTCTTCAACGCAGCAGTGAAATTTAATGTATGTGAAGTGAAATGTGTGATTTTGTGCAATGTATAAGTTTTTATTTCGAAAAATAAATCTTATTTATATTTGAAACCCTGGAATAATTTTATGAAAAAAGATTATTAAAACCCCTCTCTTTGATTTACACATGTGGTGCATCTGAATACCATTGGAAAACCATTGAATTTATACTATAAACTCATTTAACATCAATAAGAAATGCATTTCAAATTCATAAGCATCGTCACGTGAAGTTAACGTGTTGTGCTTTTGAATTTACCATGTCGCGCAATGAAAATTTGTCAAGTGATTTGCACATGACATTCACATGCAAAGTCGTATGGGGCAGATTCACGTGTGAAACATGTAATATTGCTGTGGGCCTTTCTTTCAGAGTGGACCATATCTGGCCACTCTGGAACCGGTTCCCGATACCCATGAAGTGGCCAGATTGCTATTTTGGTAAAAGCCTATCGACCGACATATCAAACTTCATGGAATAACATGCCATGCACGCTGGAACCAGCAAAAAGCAAACTGGACCATATCTGGCCACTCCGGAACCGGTTCCGGATACACTGGAAGTGGCCAAATGAGTTCCGGATACCCTAGAAGTGGTAAAAGCCTAGCGTGCGGCATATCAAACTTCATGGAATTACATGCCATGCACGCTGGAACTAGTAAAAAGCCAACTGGACCATATCTGGCCACCATTTTACTGATTCCAATGTGCATGGCATGTAATTCCATGAAGTTTAATATGTCGCACGATAGGCTTTTACCAAAATAGCAATCTGGCCACTTCCAGGGTATCCGGAACCGGTTCCAGAGTGGCCAGATATGGCCCAATTGTCTTTTTGCTGGTTCCAGTGTCCATGGCATGTAATTCCATGAAGTTTGATATGTCGCACGATAGGCTTTTACCAAAATAGCAATCTGGCCACTTCCAGGGTATCCGGAACCGGTTCCAGAGTGGCCAGATATGGCCCAATTGTCTTTTTGCTGGTTCCAGTGTCCATGGCATGTAATTCCATGAAGTTTGATATGTCGCACGATAGGCTTTTACCAAAATTGTAATCTGGCCACTTCCAGGGTATCCGAAACCGGTTCCAGAGTGGCCAGATATGGCCCAATTGTCTTTTTGCTGGTTCCAGTGTCCATGGCATGTAATTCCATGAGATTTGATATGTCGCACGATTGGCTTTTACCAAAATAGCCATTTGGCCACTTTCAAGGTATCCGGAACCGGTTCCGGAGTGACCAGATATGGTCCAATTGTCTTTTTGCTGGTTCCAGTGTCCATGCCATGTAATTCCATGAAGTTTGATATGTCGCACGATAGGCTTTTACCAAAATAGTAATCTGGCCACTTCCAGGGTATCCGGAACCGGTTCCAGAGTGGCCAGATATGGCCCAATTGTCTTTTGGCTGGTTCCAGTGTCCATGGCATGTAATTCCATGAAGTTTGATAAGTCGCACGATTGGCTTTTACCAAAATAGCCATTTGGCCACATTCAAGGTATCCGGAACCGATTCCAGAGTGGCCAGATATGGCCCAATTGTCTTTTTGCTGGTTCCAGTGTCCATGCCATGTAATTCCATGAAGTTTGATATGTCGCACGATAGGCTTTTACCAAAATAGCAATCTGGCCACTTCCAGGGTATCCGGAACCGGTTCCAGAGTGGCCAGATATGGCCCAATTGTCTTTTGGCTGGTTCCAGTGTCCATGACATGTAATTCCATGAAGTTTGATATGTCGCACGATAGGCTTTTACCAAAATAGCAATCTGGCCACTTCCAGGGTATCCGGAACCGGCTCCATAGTGGCCAGATATGGTCAAATTGTCTTTTGGCTGGTTCCAGTGTCCATGGCATGTAATTCTATGAAGTTTAATATGTCGCACGATAGGCTTTTACCAAAATAGTAATCTGGCCACTTCCAGGGTATCCGGAACCGGTTCCATAGTGGCCAGATATCGCCCAATTGTCTTTTTGCTGGTTCCAGTGTCCATGGCATGTAATTCCATGAAGTTTAATATGTCGCACGATAGGCTTTTACCAAAATAGTAATCTGGCCACTTCCAGGGTATCCGGAACCGGTTCCAGAGTGGCCAGATATGGTCAAATTGTCTTTTGCTGGTTCCAGTGTCCATGGCATGTAATTCCATGAAGTTTGATATGTCGCACGATAGGCTTTTACCAAAATAGCAATCTGGCCACTTCCAGGGTATCCGGAACCGGCTCCATAGTGGCCAGATATGGTCAAATTGTCTTTTGGCTAGTTCCAGTGTCCATGGCATGTAATTCTATGAAGTTTAATATGTCGCACGATAGGCTTTTACCAAAATAGTAATCTGGCCACTTCCAGGGTATCCGAAACCGGTTCCAGAGTGGCCAGATATGGTCCAATTGTCTTTTTGCTGGTTCCAGTGTCCATGGCATGTAATTCCATGAAGTTTGATATGTCGCACGATAGGCTTTTACCAAAATAGTAATCTGGCCACTTCCAGGGTATCCGGAACCGGTTCCAGAGTGGCCAGATATGGCCCAATTGTCTTTTGCTGGTTCCAGTGTCCATGCCATGTAATTCCATGAAGTTTGATATGTCGCACGATAGGCTTTTACCAAAATAGCAATCTGGCCACTTCCAGGGTATCCGGAACCGGTTCCAGAGTGGCCAGATATGATCCAAATGGCATGCAACCTGTTCCGGAGCGTATGACTCGTATTTTTAGAGATTATATATAGTTTATTATGCATTAATCCATAGCTAAATCTAATAAAACTTATGAAAGCCGGTTTGCCGGAAAATGTGTTCCTTTGGAATCGATTCCCAGGAACCAAAGTGGCCAAATCGGATCCGCATAGCACAGGTGCCTTTCTAGACATCCATACCTTTCATTTGCGTCCAAAAGAACGAAAATCGGTTGCAAAATGGATTTTTGCCAGCATTTACAATTCCGGGGTCATATAGACCCCTTAACATCTTTAACGTAAGTTTTTCTTAACATCCTAGGAAGGTTAAAAGCAATGATTTGGAGCAAACTATTCTGTTTGCCAACAAATTACCTAAGTTTACATATTTGTGCGCTGGTGGTGAGTAAAAACATGAGACAAGTAGTACAATTGATTGAAATTAATGCAGATTAACATTATTTTTCCAGAAAATCTGGTTCCGGTCAGAGGTCGTCTAAAGAATCTGCTCCGATTCGGAGCTGTTAGTTCGGGCGAAAAATTGCAAGTGGTGTTTTCGAGATTCACCATGGACATCACTACGCATCCGCCAGCTGCCGGATCGGGAAGAGTTTGATGGTCTTGGGCACTTTTGCTCGAAAAGCTTGAACCCGTTCGCGAACGAGATGGACCGTGACGTTACACCGGCTCAGCAGAGGTCATGTATTGCACAGATCGGTACAACGCCGTCGGAACCTAGTCCGCATTCTTCAACGCAGCAGTGAAATTTAATGTATGTGAAGTGAAATGTGTGATTTTGTGCAATGTATAAGTTTTTATTTCGAAAAATAAATCTGATTTATATTTGAAACCCTGGAATAATTTTATGAAAAAAGATTATTAAAACCCCTCTCTTTGATTTACACATGTGGTGCATCTGAATACCATTGGAAAACCATTGAATTTACACTATAAACTCATTTAACATCAATAAGTAATGCATTTCAAATTCATAAGCATCGTCACGTGAAGTTAACGTGTTGTGTTTTTGAATTTACCATGTCGCGCAATGAAAATTTGTCAAGTGATTTGCACATGACATTCACATGCAAAGTCGTATGGGGCAGATTCACGTGTGAAACATGTAATATTGCTGTGGGCCTTTCTTTCAGTGTGGACCATATCTGGCCACTCTGGAACCGGTTCCCGATACCCATGAAGTGACCAGATTGCTATTTTGGTAAAAGCCTATCGACCGACATATCAAACTTCATGGAATAACATGCCATGCACGCTGGAACCAGCAAAAAGCAAACTGGACCATATCTGGCCACTCCGGAACCGGTTCCGGATACACTGGAAGTGGCCAAATGAGTTCCGGATACCCTAGAAGTGGCCAGATTGCTATTTTGGTAAAAGCCTAGCGTGCGGCATATCAAACTTCATGGAATTACATGCCATGCACGCTGGAACTAGTAAAAAGCCAACTGGACCATATCTGGCCACCATTTTACTGATTCCAATGTGCATGGCATGTAATTCCATGAAGTTTAATATGTCGCACGATAGGCTTTTACCAAAATAGCAATCTGGCCACTTCCAGGGTATCCGGAACCGGTTCCAGAGTGGCCAGATATGGCCCAATTGTCTTTTTGCTGGTTCCAGTGTCCATGGCATGTAATTCCATGAAGTTTGATATGTCACACGATAGGCTTTTACCAAAATAGTAATCTGGCCACTTCCAAGGTATCCGGAACCGGTTCCAGAGTGGCCAGATATGGCCCAATTGTCTTTTTGCTGGTTCCAGTGTCCATGCCATGTAATTCCATGAAGTTTGATATGTCGCACGATAGGCTTTTACCAAAATAGCAATCTGGCCACTTCCAGGGTATCCGGAACCGGTTCCAGAGTGGCCAGATATGGCCCAATTGTCTTTTTGCTGGTTCCAGTGTCCATGGCATGTAATTCCATGAAGTTTGATATGTCGCACGATAGGCTTTTACCAAAATTGTAATCTGGCCACTTCCAGGGTATCCGAAACCGGTTCCAGAGTGGCCAGATATGGCCCAATTGTCTTTTTGCTGGTTCCAGTGTCCATGGCATGTAATTCCATGAGATTTGATATGTCGCACGATTGGCTTTTACCAAAATAGCCATTTGGCCACTTTCAAGGTATCCGGAACCGGTTCCGGAGTGACCAGATATGGTCCAATTGTCTTTTTGCTGGTTCCAGTGTCCATGCCATGTAATTCCATGAAGTTTGATATGTCGCACGATAGGCTTTTACCAAAATAGTAATCTGGCCACTTCCAGGGTATCCGGAACCGGTTCCAGAGTGGCCAGATATGGCCCAATTGTCTTTTGGCTGGTTCCAGTGTCCATGGCATGTAATTCCATGAAGTTTGATATGTCGCACGATAGGCTTTTACCAAAATAGTAATTTGGCCACTTCCAGGGTATCCGGAACCGGTTCCAGAGTGGCCAGATATGGCCCAATTGTCTTTTGGCTGGTTCCAGTGTCCATGGCATGTAATTCCATGAAGTTTGATAAGTCGCACGATTGGCTTTTACCAAAATAGCCATTTGGCCACATTCAAGGTATCCGGAACCGATTCCAGAGTGGCCAGATATGGCCCAATTGTCTTTTTGCTGGTTCCAGTGTCCATGCCATGTAATTCCATGAAGTTTGATATGTCGCACGATAGGCTTTTACCAAAATAGCAATCTGGCCACTTCCAGGGTATCCGGAACCGGTTCCAGAGTGGCCAGATATGGCCCAATTGTCTTTTGGCTGGTTCCAGTGTCCATGACATGTAATTCCATGAAGTTTGATATGTCGCACGATAGGCTTTTACCAAAATAGCAATCTGGCCACTTCCAGGGTATCCGGAACCGGCTCCATAGTGGCCAGATATGGTCAAATTGTCTTTTGGCTGGTTCCAGTGTCCATGGCATGTAATTCTATGAAGTTTAATATGTCGCACGATAGGCTTTTACCAAAATAGTAATCTGGCCACTTCCAGGGTATCCGGAACCGGTTCCATAGTGGCCAGATATCGCCCAATTGTCTTTTTGCTGGTTCCAGTGTCCATGGCATGTAATTCCATGAAGTTTAATATGTCGCACGATAGGCTTTTACCAAAATAGTAATCTGGCCACTTCCAGGGTATCCGGAACCGGTTCCAGAGTGGCCAGATATGGTCAAATTGTCTTTTTGCTGGTTCCAGTGTCCATGGCATGTAATTCCATGAAGTTTGATATGTCGCACGATAGGCTTTTACCAAAATAGCAATCTGGCCACTTCCAGGGTATCCGGAACCGGCTCCATAGTGGCCAGATATGGTCAAATTGTCTTTTGGCTAGTTCCAGTGTCCATGGCATGTAATTCTATGAAGTTTAATATGTCGCACGATAGGCTTTTACCAAAATAGTAATCTGGCCACTTCCAGGGTATCCGAAACCGGTTCCAGAGTGGCCAGATATGGTCCAATTGTCTTTTTGCTGGTTCCAGTGTCCATGGCATGTAATTCCATGAAGTTTGATATGTCGCACGATAGGCTTTTACCAAAATAGTAATCTGGCCACTTCCAGGGTATCCGGAACCGGTTCCAGAGTGGCCAGATATGGCCCAATTGTCTTTTTGCTGGTTCCAGTGTCCATGCCATGCAATTCCATGAAGTTTGATATGTCGCACGATAGGCTTTTACCAAAATAGCAATCTGGCCACTTCCAGGGTATCCGGAACCGGTTCCAGAGTGGCCAGATATGATCCAAATGGCATGCAACCTGTTCCGGAGCGTATGACTCGTATTTTTAGAGATTATATATAGTTTATTATGCATTAATCCATAGCTAAATCTAATAAAACTTATGAAAGCCGGTTTGCCGGAAAATGTGTTCCTTTGGAATCGATTCCCAGGAACCAAAGTGGCCAAATCGGGTCCGCATAGCACAGGTGCCTTTCAAGACATCCTTACCTTTCATTTGCGTCCAAAAGAACGAAAATCGGTTGCAAAATGGATTTTTGCCAGCATTTACAATTCCGGGGTCATATAGACCCCTTAACACCTTTAACGTAAGTTTTTTTTTGAAATTAAATATGTCTTTATTGAACTTTCTTATAATAATTACATTTCATTTACATTCT
Organism: Culex quinquefasciatus; assembly: GCF_015732765.1. Lineage (NCBI taxonomy): Eukaryota > Metazoa > Arthropoda > Insecta > Diptera > Culicidae > Culex > Culex quinquefasciatus. The sequence goes on along the minus strand of NC_051863.1, from coordinate 93,578,414 downwards.
AAGTGGTATGGCTACATGCTCTTCATCTTTGTTATATTTTTCGTTTTCTTATTAACTGTTCACATTCATTTATTTACTTCAAATTGTTTTACATTTTTGCATTGAATCGAATACATTTGGGTAAAAAAGAAAAAAAAATCGCTTTAACAACTAATCCTAACTTAAAACTAAAGAAGTAAATTCATTGAAATATTCAAAATCACTAGAACAAGTAAACTACGAACTGTATTTTAAGATAAATCCTCCAAGCGTTCTTACTTGTTCCGCACGAGTTTTGCAACCACGCAGTGTTGTTGTCATCTCGATGAAAATGTTCAAAAGTTCTTGTGGTGAGAACAGGTCACTACTGCCTTCACCCGTTGATGCTGGTTTGTTTTCCCTCGGTTGCTGACTGAAGCCAGGAGGTGTTGTATTCTCTGCAACTTTTTGCCGCTGATTCAACGGCAATGGCTGCAGATTTGGAACCACTCGAACAGATCCCGCTCCAGGTGACGCCAAAGCAGGAAAATCCACGTCCGTGTATGCTGGTGGTGTTTTGCGACGATTTGGTTGATGCCTCGTCGTCGCTTGCTGCCGAATTTTTACAAACTCAGCACGTTTTGGGCAGCTCCGATTCTTGGTAGAATGGTCGCCGCCGCAATTGAAGCATTTCGCTTCGATGTTCTCGTTGATTGTTTCACAAGCTTGAGTTTTGTGCTCACCTCCGCAGGTTGCACAACGACTCTTGATGAAACAGTTCCTTCCACCATGTCCAAACTGCAAACAGTTCGAACACTGTGTCACGTCACGGTGCACTGGACGATAACGTTCCCAAGTCACGATGATGTTGAAAATTGCCCGAACTGCTTTCAGCTCAGACGGCGTTGTCGATCCTTTCTCGAGATGAACCAGGTACAGTTGATCACGATACTTGATGTCCTTGTTGTGTCTCGTCATCTTGAAGACTTCGATCACGTTCAACTTAAGAGTTTTGAGCTCTTCTTTCAGCACACTCACATCCATGTCGTACAGGCCTCGGAGGACCTGTTTCATGGGGCGTTTACCTGGATCGTCATGGCTGTAGTATTCAATTTTTGTGTTGTTCAGGAAATCCCGAACATAGTTGTAATCCTTTCTGGTAGGTAGCAGAATTTTGAGTCCATCAGCACACAAGCGAATGGAAGCTCGTAAAGCACCAGATTTGATAAACCCGGTCAGCCACTTTCGCACCGAATCCGATGACGATGTTTTCACAAAAATGGGTGGCAACTTTTCCCGTCGTTCAAATTCTTCCTTCTCGCTCACGTCCACAGGGAGGGTAGCGAACTGGTTTCCAGACGAATTTTGAGCGTCCTTGCTCAAACTGCCTGGCTTTGCAGGTAGCGCTTCGGCATTCTTTAGCTTCTTCAAATCTGCCGATCCTGCTGGTGAGGACCGCCTCTTTTTCTTGCCGTGAGGCATTTTTGCACTTTTTAAGCACTTTTTTGGTTTGTGAGGGACGCACGTCTGACTCGCTTCTCTGCTGATCGCAGACTCCCTTTAACGTAAGTTTTTCTTAACATCCTAGGAAGGTTAAAAGCAATGATTTGGAGCAAACTATTCTGTTTGCCAACAAATTACCTAAGTTTACATATTTGTGCGCTGGTGGTGAGTAAAAACATGAGACAAGTAGTACAATTGATTGAAATTAATGCAGATTAACATTATTTTTCCAGAAAATCTGGTTCCGGTCAGAGGTCGTCTAAAGAATCTGCTCCGATTCGGAGCTGTTAGTTCGGGCGAAAAATTGCAAGTGGTGTTTTCGAGATTCACCATGGACATCACTACGCATCCGCCAGCTGCCGGATCGGGAAGAGTTTGATGGTCTTGGGCACTTTTGCTCGAAAAGCTTGAACCCGTTCGCGAACGAGATGGACCGTGACGTTACACCGGCTCAGCAGAGGTCATGTATTGCACAGATCGGTACAACGCCGTCGGAACCTAGTCCGCATTCTTCAACGCAGCAGTGAAATTTAATGTATGTGAAGTGAAATGTGTGATTTTGTGCAATGTATAAGTTTTTATTTCGAAAAATAAATCTGATTTATATTTGAAACCCTGGAATAATTTTATGAAAAAAGATTATTAAAACCCCTCTCTTTGATTTACACATGTGGTGCATCTGAATACCATTGGAAAACCATTGAATTTACACTATAAACTCATTTAACATCAATAAGTAATGCATTTCAAATTCATAAGCATCGTCACGTGAAGTTAACGTGTTGTGCTTTTGAATTTACCATGTCGCGCAATGAAAATTTGTCAAGTGATTTGCACATGACATTCACATGCAAAGTCGTATGGGGCAGATTCACGTGTGAAACATGTAATATTGCTGTGGGCCTTTCTTTCAGTGTGGACCATATCTGGCCACTCTGGAACCGGTTCCCGATACCCATGAAGTGGCCAGATTGCTATTTTGGTAAAAGCCTATCGACCGACATATCAAACTTCATGGAATAACATGCCATGCACGCTGGAACCAGCAAAAAGCAAACTGGACCATATCTGGCCACTCCGGAACCGGTTCCGGATACACTGGAAGTGGCCAAATGAGTTCCGGATACCCTAGAAGTGGCCAGATTGCTATTTTGGTAAAAGCCTAGCGTGCGGCATATCAAACTTCATGGAATTACATGCCATGCACGCTGGAACTAGTAAAAAGCCAACTGGACCATATCTGGCCACCATTTTACTGATTCCAATGTGCATGGCATGTAATTCCATGAAGTTTAATATGTCGCACGATAGGCTTTTACCAAAATAGCAATCTGGCCACTTCCAGGGTATCCGGAACCGGTTCCATAGTGGCCAGATATCGCCCAATTGTCTTTTTGCTGGTTCCAGTGTCCATGGCATGTAATTCCATGAAGTTTAATATGTCGCACGATAGGCTTTTACCAAAATAGCAATTTGGCCACTTCCAGGGTATCCGGAACCGGTTCCATAGCGGCCAGATATCGCCCAATTGTCTTTTTGCTGGTTCCAGTGTCCATGGCATGTAATTCCATGAAGTTTAATATGTCGCACGATAGGCTTTTACCAAAATAGCAATCTGGCCACTTCCAGGGTATCCGGAACCGGTTCCAGAGTGGCCAGATATGGCCCAACATGGCATGTAATTCCATGAAGTTTGATATGTCGCACGATAGGCTTTTACCAAAATAGTAATCTGGCCACTTCCAGGGTATCCGGAACCGGTTCCAGAGTGGCCAGATATGGCCCAATTGTCTTTTTGCTGGTTCCAGTGTCCATGCCATGTAATTCCATGAAGTTTGATATGTCGCACGATAGGCTTTTACCGAAATAGCAATCTGGCCACTTCCAGGGTATCCGGAACCGGTTCCAGAGTGGCCAGATATGATCCAAATGGCATGCAACCTGTTCCGGAGCGTATGACTCGTATTTTTAGAGATTATATATAGTTTATTGTGCATTAATCCATAGCTAAATCTAATAAAACTTATGAAAGCCGGTTTGCCGGAAAATGTGTTCCTTTGGAATCGATTCCCAGGAACCAAAGTGGCCAAATCGGGTCCGCATAGCACAGGTGCATTTCTAGACATCCATACCTTTCATTTGCGTCCAAAAGAACGAAAATCGGTTGCAAAATGGATTTTTGCCAGCATTTACAATTCCGGGGTCATATAGACCCCTTAACACCTTTAACGTAAGTTTTTCTTAACATCCTAGGAAGGTTAAAAGCAATGATTTGACATTTGAGTCTCAATGACCTTGAGCAGCAACAGACTGGCTTGATGCTGTCGGAGTTGAGAATGGTGCAATTTTTCGAACATGTGTTTTCAAACGGGTGTAAAATTTAAACAGAAAAGGTTAAGGAGCTAGATTTCGAGAGACTGTTTCTATGTTAGAAAAAATACGAAATACACTCAAAATCAGAAGTATCCCTTAAAAGGATACTTTCTATCCTTTTTTCAAGTTCACCCGGCGTCACCCTTTCAAAAGGGTATGTCAAAATCAGTACATTTTCGATACCCTTTTGAAAGGGTGACGACGGGTGGATACTTTCGACTTTGAAGAATAATCACGGACGAACGGACATGACACGGCCTTTCGTTTACTTCTTCTTGGCGAAAACCTGCGCAAGCGAGATCGCTTATGTCAAAATCATCGCGCCACGTGGGGGTTACGTTTTATGAAATGGTCGTATGAATTTACCCGGATAAACGAAAACTATATCGATTTTGGTGAGGAACTTAAAAATACCTTATGAGATAAGGTCACCATTTGTAATAATGTTATTTGGCGCCCGCATAAACGAGAACCTTAAAAAAACTTTTTGTTAAATGGTTTACTCACCATTTCAGAGATCGAAACCACAATTTGAAAAATGGTAGGAAAACCTTAAAAATACCATATCGGAAATGGTACCCTACCATTTTTCATAAAGTTCGACCATCTGAGATGAGGGTGGTTAGCAACGGTAACCTTAAAAATCTCCGAACAACGTTTCGTCAGATTACCATTTGTGTAATGGTAAAAATAAAGTTAATTTTTGCGTGGAAGCGACCTTTTTCCTCCGGTTTTTACTGTTTCAGAAATGGTTTTTAAATGGTATTTTAAGGTTTTTCTTACAATTTTTAACCTTGCTGCTACTGTTTTACAAATGGTTCGTAAATGTTTTTTTAGGGTTTTTCTTGCTATTTTTACCGAGCGCTACTATTTTAGAAATAGTTTTCACATGGTTATTTAAGGTTAATTCTATAATTTTCTCCAAGTTCCACTATTTGAGAAATAGTTTTCAAATGGTTTTAAATAGTTTCTCTAGCATTTTTTACCTACCTATTTTTTACAGAATTGTTCACTTTTTGACGGATGGTTCACAACAATAATATTAACATTGTTGGCTTTAATTCTAGTTGATTGCCGATTCTGTTCGGTTGATCATACTGCCAAAGTCGTCCAAACCTGAAAAAAAGAAGAAAAAAATCACAAAGTATCGAGTAGAATGTAACATTCAAATATGTGTACTTATCTGATGATTCAAATGATTTCCTTGATTAATGCCAATCGTGCGTTCGCTTCGATTTTGTTTTGTCGGTCGGCTGCCGCCGAATCCTCCAGCACCAGCTGTTCCGTTGTTTCAAGTTCTCCACGGCGCTGAAATGATCAACAAGAAAAATGTAAACAAAGTATCTGGTAAATCAAATGATTTGTTTGAAAATTATACCTGCGCACAAAACGTAGACAACAACCAGCCGCACAAACGTTTCACTTCAGACTGTTTTTGCCTGCGCCAGCCTGCAACGAGTGCAGGTAACGAGCATAGCCGAGAGCGCGCAAAGCTAATAATCGTTGGCGCGCTCTTTCTTTCTCTTCTCTCGCTACGCTCGTTACCTGCTCTCGCAAATATGCCGTAAATCCAAAATTATCAACTGTTGAACAATGATTCGCTCATACAATTGAAATAAAGTAACAATTATCACAAACATGATATGCTTAAAATTAAATCGTCAACGAAACACAAAGAAATTGTAGCGCATCAAAAGGAACCGACATTTTCGAGCCTTTTTGTTCTTGAGCTCCTCAGTTTGTTTTCTCTTTTTGTTGGTATAGATTCTGTCAATTAAAGTTGGTAAAATTCGGATTGGCTTTCTTTGGCAGCTCAAATGTGGGTGAAATCCAGGGCTAAGTAAGCCAAATGATGTCCACCTAACTTGGTACTACTGGTGCAGCTGCACGACACTTCACTTCACCGAATAGTGAGTGCGTATGGTTCACAAACTCTCCGCCAAAGTTGTAATTCTTCGCTTTCATCAGCCCCACCATCGTTGAGTAGATCGTACACTTTTCCGGCAACTTAGTCAGACAAAATCTTGTTCCGGAAGTTGCCCAAATCCGACTCCAGCACAAACCCAACCCCTTATGAAGCTACAGACAAAAAAGATTGATTCTTTCATTTGAAAACAAAACTTAGTCAAATTTGGTAAACGCTTTTTGCAAATTCTAACTATTTTTCAAATGGGTATTTAATGTTTCTATATGGTAATCGTGAATCAATACGAACCATTTGAACTTAAAAATCACCTTATGATTTAGGGTAACCATTTGAGTAAACATCCTCAAATAGTTTTTTTAAAGTCATCAAGAAAATTGTTTACCATTACAAACATTAAAATAACTCTATTACTTATGGTAACCATTTGACAAATAGTTATAAAGGTCCGCCAAATAACATTATTACAAATGGTGACCATAACTCATAAGGTTATTTTAAGGTCCTCACTAGTATTCATATAGTTTTCGTTTATCCGGGCGCGGACCTCGATAACTATTTGTTAAATGGTTACCATACGTAATAGAGTTATTTTAATGTTCATGATGGTCTAAAATTTTCTTGTTAACTTTAAAAAAATATTTGCGAATGTTTTCTCAAATGGTTACTTTAAATCATAAGGTAATTTTTAAGTTCAAATGGTTCAAATGTCGGCCTCGGATGATTATTTGTCAAAAAGTTACCATTATAATTAAGGTTTTTTAAAAGTTTGACAAACACGGAACCGGTTGTTGCTTTTGAAACGGAATGTGTATACGATTCGAAATTAATTCCGTTTCAGAATTCGAATAAAGCTGTGTTCGCTCAAATTGATTCAGGTACGACTTTTAATTTCAATATATTTGTGCAACTGTTGATGCAAAAATGTATTGGTTCAGGGTTCAGGGTTAGACATTTTGCATTCAAATACTAAAAAAAACACAGATTTATATATTTATTTTAATGATTATTATCTAACCGACGACACAACAAGACACTCGAAGGAAAAATCTGATTAAAAATTGGTCCCGCCGTGAATCCCGTGAAATCACCGTGAGCCACTAAATTCACGGTAAATAGAGAGACCCCTCGGTTTTCCCACAAAATAAAATCAACTTGCAACACTGATCGAACTGCAATATTTACATTTGAAAATTAATGTTTACAAACACAAAAGTCCTATTTTTTTTCAATTTGGTTTAAGATTGGTTTTGCTGAACTCTATTTTAATATATTTCTAAATCAAATCGAAATCGAATAGGATCTCCTGCTAGCCATTCCGGTGAACAGTCCGTCGTCACGCATCGATTCCGACCATTCAGGCAGTGACTTCAAGTGCGCTTCTTTTTGCGAAATCAGCAGCCAGCACTCGCGTGGTACTTCTCGCTCTTGCTGACGCTTCGGTTAGTCTACGCTGGAGATTCTCTAAGCTCCGGGAACCTATGCGAGACCTTCCTTATCTATTCCAGATTGGCCGTCGATTACTCGATCCCCTCGTAACGGACGTCAAGTGAACCAAGTGCTGCGACATCCGGAACCTGGAGCGGTCTCGAAAGCGGCCCACCACTGCCGAAAGCCGCTGATCAACGCCGGCGACGGAATCGGGGAACATCCCACGCAATCCCTGCTGGACTTCTTCACCATCAGGGAGGAAATCGGAACGGTCAACGGACTGACCATTATCATAGTGGGGGATTTGAAGCACGCCAGGACGGTGCACTCGTAGGCGCGGCAGTTGACGCTGTACAACGTTGACGTGCGGTACGTCAGTCCGAAGAGTTTGGACATGCTGGAGAAGATTACAAAGCTGGTCAAAGCGCGTTCGTAATCGGCTCTTTTAGCTTGACCACTTACTGCGACTGTTGATTAATCTGCTCGTTCTTATTGTCCATTTTCTGGTACAGTCGCACACGTTTCTACTCCGGCGCGGCCCATTCTCCGGCATTGATCGACACGGCCATCGTCAAGCCACTGGGAGTGGCCGTCACAAACAAAACATTTACCGGATTGACAAATAAAAACTCCTCGTTCGGTTTTCTGGTCTTAAACACATTTTCTAAGTCAAACTACCGACGGGCATTTCCACCGAGCGACTCTTGCAGAATCAGCAGAATCACTGTGCTCAAGAGGTTTTTCTCCTCTCTTCACAATTACCAAACGAACCTCCCTAAGCCCCTCCTATAATTATTGAACCGATTTAAGTTTGTCGGAGACCACCCAAGTTTAAAATGAATCTTGACTTCGCATACTGCTTGTTGTCCATGAAGAGTAGATTCCAGGGGACCTCGAAGCGATCTAACAAGGAAACCCGGCTGCGTGACATAGGAAAGCAAATCGAAGCTTCTCAAGGATTTGGTGCCAAATGACAAGCTAGTGCAGAAGGGGCCTTTTTGTGAGTATCTGATTTTTAAAATGCTCCGTTAGGATTATGACGGGGCCGTCAGTTCATCGGTCCTCAGCTATTCACTTTTCCCTAAACTAATTAACAATCTGCCTGTCACAATCTGCGTCTAGTTGTTGTTCCGAGGATTTCGGTGCCGGAGGATGTGAAGAGTAGGCTCCCGGCGGCATTCTCTCGGTTCTCAGCGACCAGGTCCTTCTCCGGATTCCCTGTTTTTCAAAACTTCGTCGTCGAAGATATTTTTGTCAGATTTTACATTTCTCGATGTCAAAAGCCAGCTGCTCCAACAGAGCTGCCAAACTGAAGCATTTTTCAAATAAAATCCAGTTTGACGTTTCCAGTTCCAAAGGAACCGGAGGGGTAAGCCAATTTGGTGCCCACTTTTTAGAGTCGAGTGGCTTTTGTCGTGTCGTCGATCTAACCGTGGGCCAATCCTGTTTTGACACAATAGTTGTTCAATCTAAACTCAAATTTTAGAATTTACTCACACAGCTACTCTGAAATCAGTTCAATACAAATAGTCAAAAAAATTGTTATGCTGAACTGTACGAAAAATAAATCTTGAATAATAATTTAGTTTTCCGCCATCAAAAGTCTTGTTTCATTTTACAGTGCAAAAACATCGAAGAAAGCGATTGGCTAAAATGACAACCTCGGAAATCATCGCAAGTTTTGTTTACAAACAGCCTGAGCTGCTACGACGGCTACGACCGACGAGTGAGCTCTGAAAAAGTTTTTTTTTTGGGAAATTTTCAATTCTATTTTATTATTTGTCAGCGTTATCAGTTATTGCAAGGTAGGTACAGTTTTCGTTCTTTGCTTTCGACATGAAATGATTTTTAATCGTGTTTTTAGATGGTACACCTGGTGGCAGTCTTGAAGCGAATACAGCAGGTTGAAAAGCCATCCAAGTGGAGGTACAACCTGGAGGGGTGGAGTTTGCGCTTTCTGGTGGGGGAGATCACAAGGTAAAACAAAAGTATGACAACTTGCAGTCGATGGAAAAGCTAAAAGAGAAGATAGCATAATCATGGTCGGCGCGTTGTCTCGGAGAAGATGGTAGAATGCAGCACGGTGGAGTAACCGCCGGGAGAAGTTGGACGTGCTGAAGCAACAGAACGATGTAATCCAGAATCGGTCGAAGATTGAGGCGGAAATCGAGAGGAACATTGATCGCCATCTGCGGGACATTGAGGCCAAGATGGTCGTTTTTGGGAGGTCAAAGAGTAGAAGCTAGGAACAGCTCTGTGACAAGAAGTGACAGATGCCTTGGCCAGGCGCAGAAAAAACGCAGCAAGTCGTAAGTTAGACGGTACAATCTGAGTATAAGATGATTGATCGATTTTCTTATTCCAGTGGTGTTGACCGGGTAGCGGATGATTTTGAGACGTCCTCGCGGGATAACCTGTCCGCAATCAAAGGTTGCTGCATCCGTGTCAAATAATAATTACAGCGCTTTCAGGCCAACTCGAATGATTGTTTTGATTGGGATGACCTTCCGTTTGCGGTGGCGGCTGCGTACTCCTCCGCCAAAATCGATAACTTTTCCGTGAACCTGCTGATGACCGGCAGCTGCTCGGAATTTCGTTCGGGCTGGTAAAGAGTGCCGGCAGTCCGTGCTTCAGATGATCTACATTGGCCTCTTGGTGGATGAACTAGCGCGAAATTCGAGGGTTTTCGATTCGCGGTGTTCTTCGCGAGTGGTCGTATCACTACGGGTGATGGATTTTTAGGCCGTCATGGAGCTTGCACGAAATTAGGATGGTGGACCCTCAGGCCATTTTTGAAGCACTTTCGAAACGTTCGTTTCGGTGCTGGTGTCGGATTTGGGCAACTTAAGGAACAAGGTTTTGCGGATTTTGTCTGATAAAGTTACCGGAAAAGTGTACGATCTACTCGAAGATGATGGGGCTGATAAAAGCGAAGAATTGTAACATTGGCGGAGAGTTTGTGAACCATACAGTGAAGGCCTTCAAAGAGAATCTGAAGCAATGCAAGTGAGACGCGGCCCAGTACGCGCATAAATTTTTGGCCGATTTGTTCAATTGTCACGTCAACTCGACGAACTTGTTGCTCTACCCGTTAGCCTAGGTTGGCCGGGAGTTGAACGAGAAGAAGGAATCGGCGCTGGAGAATTTGCTGGGTCGGATTTAGGTGTTTTTAAACAAGCGCACCAAGAAGCATCATAATTCGCCTCATTCGCAGGATGAATATCTGTGGGCACAGATTCGTAAGCTGCGCCAGGACATTTGGGCTGAGAAGCACATCCGGGGTACCTGGCGTTTGACCCCGTCCTGTGCGATGCTCTGCAGCACAACTTGCTGGTGATTCATCCGCCACCGCATCATCCGTGGGTCGTCTACCGGATGATCGATTACACAAATCTATATCAACCAAAAAAGAATACAAATTGAGGAGCACAAGAACAAAAAGGTTCGAAATTCATAAATAATTTTAAACATCTCATGTTTCTGATGTTTGTTACCTTATTTCAATTGTTTGAGCGAATCATTCTTCAATAGTTAATTATTATAATAATAATTTTGGATTTAACGCATAATTGCGAGAGCAAGTATCGAGCGTAGCAAGAGAAAAAAATGAGAGAGAGCGCAAGTCAGAGTATTAATAATCTGCCTTGCGCGCTCTCTCGTTTCTCTTCTCTCGCTACGCTCGTTACCTGCGCTGGTGCAGGCAAGCGCTGGCACAGGCAAAAACAGTCTGAAGTGAATCGTTCGTGCGGCTGGTCGTTGTTTACGTTTTGTGCGCAGGTATAATTTTCAAACAAATCATTTAATTTACCAGATACTTTGTTTACATTTTTCTTTATGATCATTTCAGCGCCGTGGAGAACTTGAAACAATGGAACAGTTGGTGCTGGATGATTCGATCGGTAATCAAAAGAGATCTTGGCGGCAGCCGACCGAGGAAATCCTTTGAATCATCAGATAAGTACATGATATTTGAATGTTACATTCTACTCGATACTTTGTGATTTTTTTTCTTATTTTTTCAGGTTTGGACGACTTTGGCAGCATGATCAACCGAACAGAATCGGCAATCAACTAAAATTAAAGCCGAAAAAGTTCTAATATTATTGTTGTGAACCATCCGTCAAAAAGTGAACAATTCTGTACAAATTTGGTAGGTACAAAATTGAGATAAACTCTAACTTACCATTTAATAACCATTTATCAAAAAGTAAAAACAGGTCGAAAATGTATGGATAAACCTTAAATAACCATTTGTAAACTATTTTGCAAATAGTGGAACTGCAGAAAATTATAGAATTAACCTTAAATAACCATGTGAAAACTTTTTCCAAAATAGTAGCGCTCGGTAAAAATAGCAAGAAAAACCCTAAAAAACCATTTACGAACCATTTGTAAAACAGTAGCAGCAAGGTTAAAAATTGTAAGAAAAACCTTAAAATACCATTCAAAAACCATTTCTGGAACAGTAAAAACCGGAGGAAAAACGTCGCTTTTTCGAGAAAATTTACTTTATTTTTACCATTACACAAATGGTAATTTGACGAAACGTTGTTCGGGGATTTTTAAGGTTACCGTTGCTAACCACCCTCAATTCAGATGGTCGAACTTTATGATAAATGGTAGGGTACCATTTCCGATATAGTATTTTTAAGGTTTTGCTACCATTTTTCAAATTGTGGTTACGATCTCTGAAATGGTGAGAAAACCATTAAACACATAGTTTTTTTAAGGTTCTCGTTTATGCGGGAATTCAACTAAAGACGGTTTGCAGTTTCAACCTCGACTGACTTTATTTCAAATATCTTACCTATTTATATGCGTTCCTAACAGTGTTAGGAACGCGACCGGTCATAGCCCTCTGGTTGTTTGACCGGTCTATTAGCCTAAGCATAAAGATAAGACTAATGCACTCTCTCTTATTTGGAGGTGCAACGAACCTTCTTCAGATAAGGTCTCGGAACAAACTTTACATTATGCATTCCACAGGTTTATGACCTTGTGGAATGTTCCGATCAAACAATTAGATGAAGGTTCCAGAACCTGTATGGTTCAAGAACCTCTGAGTGGTCTTATCGCCACATCACTCACCCTTATCTGAAAAAGTTTCGTTTATGAAACTTTTGTTTTTATTATAAATATAATCTTCAATCAATGAACATCTATACATTTTATTTTCAAGATCATTTTGCGAAAATGTTCTCTGGTGTAGAAATCTAGCTTTTAATCATTTGATTTTTATTTCACATTATATAAATTATATTTATTGATTCATTTATTATATTTATTATTAGTTATTTATATATTTCAATAATGTGATAATCTTGTAGTTTATACATTAATATTCATGTATACTGGTTTTTCCATACATTTTTTAGAATTCATTTTATTATTATCGAGTTCTACTATATACGCTGAACTAGGTAGTAACATATTTGTATTGATTCTTGGGTTAAGCTCCTGTATTTCCTGAGAATTTATTTCTTCTTCTTGAGTCCGGCACCGAGATCCCCTCCCCCTCGAAAATTTGGATTTGCAATACGTGTAAATCCGAAACAGAGTAAACAAGAATAGAACTGCCAAAATTACATACATAAAAAACGTCCAAAAACTAAAGGTGTGTCTTTCTAGTTCGACATCTAAAAGTTGCATCTTATCTTGATTCATGTTTTTCAAATTCACGATTTCATGAAATAATTGTTTACTATTTGCATTTGTGATTATTTTTGTTTCCAAAGTATCAGGAACCTTTTTATCAATGAATTTCACTTCAAGAGGTGTGTGTGAAAAACTCATCTTAAAATTATTATATTGAATTTTTGTGAAATCTTTTGGATAATAATGCAAAAGCACTTCTTGTGATTTTATCAAAGCTGGTTGTAAGATTTTAAGTTTTCCTATTCCTGATATTTCGTATGACATGTGTTTGTTATTAAATAATACATCTAGTTGGGTTATGTTTGGAACAGCGAAAACCCATGAGTTTTCATCTACCATTTGTACCCAAATTTGATGTTTTAAATTAATAGGTTGAGAAAAACAAGAATTACTCGAAGTATTGAAGAAAGCTTGTACATTGCAATCTGTCAATTTAGATAAGTCTTCCAATATGTGAAACGATGGACAAATTCTAAGGTTTTGCACTATTTTGCAGGTTTTGTATTCTGCATATGTTGCAAGCATACCAATTTTTGAATTAGGAGATTTAAGAATTACCTCCTTTTCAAATGTAGTGATAAACATTTTACCGTTTTTCATAATAGGTACACTTGTTCCCTTATAAGCTTCATACAAAACATGATTGCTGATAGAAAATTGGATGTTTACATAAATTTTACAATCATGTAACACTGAAGTTACTTCACTTATTGCATAATATTTCATAATATTTTGCAATTTTAATTCAAATGGCATTGAAAACCCGTACGGTAATTTTTCATTTATTTTTAACAAATCATCATAAAATCTGGATGGACTGTATACTGAAGGAGTAAGAGGAACTTTTCCAGTTTCCATTAAAGTTTGGAATAAATTTATCTTTCTCCTTAGATGTGATAATCCAAAATTTAATTCAGTTAAAATAAACGAGAATTAATTTCTTACTAAATTTTTGGTTCTCTCATCGCTATTTTTGTTATTATAGTGATCAATGATTTTTGAAAATTCTGTTAGTTTATTTTGCATAGAATAAATTGTTTTATTATTTTCCTCAAAAATAGAGTCAATGGCGATTGTTTGCTTGTTTAGTTGGTTTTTAAGTATCATTTCATTTTCATGTAAATTTTTTAAATCCGTATCTATCCTAGCGGAATCATCATGATCCATTACCCCTGTAATTTCTTTAAATATATGGCCTACAAAATTGATTTGTCGTTTGGACCTTTTATTATTGCAAGAGTCTGAAAATATTTCTCTTGCATTAATAATGTCAGTCATAACAAACGAAACATCATTAACAATTCTGATGCAATCAATTCCAAAGATGTTGCTAATTTTGTGCAACTATTATTTAAAACGGGAGTTAATTTTTCAAGTTGATTTATTTCTTCTGCAATGGAACTTAAATCATGAAAAGACTGCAAATTATATTTGCCTAGTTCCAATTTAACATCTGGTAATTTTTCATATATAATACCATGATTGTAGAGCGGGGATACTTCCACGGGACTCGTTGTTAATGCCAGCTGGATTAAATTAATCAGGAACAAGGGAATAATCATTTCTGTGATAGAAAGTGGTGAAAGGAAAATATTACTCTTTGTATAATTTCAATCGGTTATTATGAACCGTTGTGATTTTGTTTGACGGTTTAAGTCTAATTTGAGTAGTTTCTGGCGATTTTATTGCCACTACTTCATGCGGTCCATTCCAAATACCTTGGAGTTTTTGGCCGGATCCAATGGTGAAGTTCATTAAAAGAACTTTATCACCCCACATTGGAACCCATTCATTAGACTTCGTGTCATATGTTTCCTTTCTTGATTCCTTTGTTTTTATTAGACTATCTTTTGCTAATTTATGTATAGATTCTAGTTTGAATCTAAGGTCTTTCAAATAACAAAAATAATTTGTGTTTTCTTTTTGAGCTGTTCGTATGGCCACAGGCAACTCTGCTTTATGACCAAACATTAATTCATATGGAGAGTATCCAGTAGATGAATGTGTACTTGTATTATATGTGAAGCAAAATTGACTGAGATAGTCATCCCAATCATTTCAATTTTCACAGACATATGAACGTAAATATTCTTTTAACGTTCGATGGCATCTTTCTAATGCACCATTACTTTGTGGATGATAGGCTGATGTTTGAACTTGTTCGACACGTAGTAATTTACACAAATGTTCAAACAGCTTACTCGTAAAATTTGTTCCACGATCTGTGACTAGTTTTTTAGGGACACCATACACACAGATACCAATTTCCATGAATGCTTTGCAAGTTGTTTCTGCTGAAGCTTCTGGAATTGCTTTCGCTATGAACGTTTTCGTAAGATCATCCTGAATTGTCAGAATATAGTTATTTCCATTCTTGGTTTTAGGTAATGGACCAACTATATCCAAGAAAATTTGTTCGAATGGTTTTTCTGCTGTTGTTGTGATTTTCAAAGGAATTTTATTTACTTTCAATATTTTATTCCTTTGACATAAATCACATTTTTCGATGTATTTTTTAATATCTTGGCGCATTTTTGGCCACTTGTATTTTTCAGATATTCTTTTAAAAGTACGTTCAACTCCTTCATGACCACCTAAAGGGCTATCATGATATAATTTTAAAATTTGTTCAATTTCATTCTTAGATGAAACTTTTTGAACTAGATTATTTGAAAAATGTATTTTGCAATTGACGTCAGAAAAAATATGTTGTACAATGTTTTTAAATAAATTCCAATTTATTTCATCACATGAAGACAATATAAAACAAAAGCTTATTATTTTTTTATTAATGTTTTTCATTTGGTTTTTAAGAATAGTTAATTTTTTATATAGTTTGAGCTTACAAATTTTGTCAAAATGATTATTTTTACTAATAACAAAATAAGATTCAATGGAGTCAACGTATCCTACCTACGTCTTCAATCTTTGCTGTTTCAAATTCATTTTTGTTAAAACTATAATCGATTTTTGCATCAAGAATGGAAGGTAATACAAAAACTTTCAAGTGTTTCGAACCACTTTCAATTCTTTGTAAAACGTTTTGATTCAAAGATGGATTGGTTAACAATTCAAATGTTTTGAAATCATTTGCTATCATAGCATTATTTTTATTTGCTTGATGCCGCGTCACGACATTTAATTTTTCGATTTTTTGATTGGTTATTTGTTGTCCAACTTCTTTTACGATTTCATGACGATCGTCTAATGTTAATAATTGAATACGACTTAGCGCGTCCGCTACGGCGTTATTTTTCCGGGTTTATAAATGACTTTGAAGTCATATTCTTCTAGTAATAATCTCCATCGCATTAACCTATCGGATGCGTGGGTAACATTGAATAAATATACTAGAGGCTTGTGGTCGGAATGTACAAAAAATTCTCGGCCATAAACGTATGGCTTAAAATGCTTTATTGCCCATACTATTGCTAACAATTCTCTTTCGATTGTTGAGTACCTCCTCTCGGCAGGGTTTAGAATACGACTTGCGTATGCAATTGGCAAGTTCTTATCCTCGTTCGATAATACTGCTCCTATTGCAACGTTACTTGCGTCGGTAGTAATCACAAAAGGTTTTGTGAAATCGGGATATTGTAATATTGGTGCTGATGTCAACAATGACTTCAACTCATTGAAGGATTGCTGACATTTATCTGACCATATAAATTGTATCCCTTTTTTGAGGAGTCTGTTTATGGGTTCAGCTAAATTTGATAAATTAGGAATAAATTTCCTATAATAACTGATCATTCCCAAAAACGTTTTAATCTCCTTCTGATTTTGAGGAGGCGGAAACTTTTGAACCGCTTCTATTTTTCCCTCATCGGGCTTAATACCATCTGGGGTAATTTTGTGCCCTAAGAATAAAATTTCTTTTTGTAAGAAATTACATTTATTTGGCTGGAGTTTAAGGTTATGTTGTCTTAATCGTTTCAGAACATCTATTAATTTTGTATTATGTGATTTAAGTGTATCTCCATATACCACAATATCATCCATATAGATGAAGCATTTTACTCCTTGTAAACCACACAGTATGGTATTCATGAAACGTTGGAGTGTAGCTGGTGCATTTTTTAGGCCGAATGGCATTCGAAGGAATTCGTAATGCCCATATGTTGTTGAAAATGCCGTTTTGGCACTATCTTTTGGATCCATTAATATTTGATGGAATCCACTAGCAAGATCTAGGTTAGAAAAATATCTTGCTCTACCTAGTTGATCAAGGATATCGGAAATAAGTGGCAATGGGTATGCATCACTTATGGTTGCATCGTTAATTTTACGAAAGTCAACCACCATTCGCCATCTTTTATTTCCGTCTTTATCTTGCTTCTTTGGAACCACCAAAAGAGGTGAGTTCCATGGAGAATTACTCTCTTTAATTAGACCATCTTTTAACATGGTATGTACCTCTTTTTCAATCACGTCTTTGTGGATAGTGGGTATCCTGTATTGACGTGTAAAAATTGGCTTGTCGCCGTTGTTAGTCGTTATTCTGTGGGTAGTGGCATTAGTAGCCGACAATTTGTCACCTTCGACATAGAATACATCATTATATTCATTAATAATATTAGTAATGGAATCACTCTCCTCGGAGTTTAAGTGTTCCATATTAATATTGTCGATGATGGTTTTACAACGATCATTTTTATTTGTTAAATTCAAAATTTGAAAATGAGATAAAGGTTCGAATTCAAGTTGATTCAAATCAACCAAAATATCTTCCTCGCTACTATTTAGTATGGGAATCGTTACAAAATTGTTTATTGGCGTAACAATACAATTACCAATAAAAACATTCTCGACAATCTGCCCTGAATGACATAATATATCTTCATTGGCAGGTACAAAAATTTTCTGAAATTTTTCCATTCGCGTTGGAATTAATACATAGTTTTTAGCTTTCAACATAGCTAATTGTGTATTTTCTAAAGAAGGATTCAAATAAATTTTTAAATTTTTATTTTTAAAAGAAATATCACAGGAAAATTTTGTGAAAAAATCTGATCCTAGTAGACCATCTCCAGGTATAGGAAATTGATCATCAACAACATACAATTTGTGTTCTACTACTGTATGCTTTAAAAATAAAGGAAAATTAATTGATCCTTTTGAAAATTCAACGGAATTTGTTATTCCTTGTAAGGGGATTTTATCATCAGCAAAAATTTTAATTGAAGAATGAAGTTTGCTGATTTTTAAGACAGAAACTTCAGCACCAGGATCTAACAAAAAGATTATTTTATCAAAATTATTATCTGAAGATGAAACGGATATTAAAGGTCTGTTTGTTACGTTCTGCTCGTCAAATTTTATTATTTCAGATTGAAATGTCTGACTAATTCTGCCAGTAAAATGTCTGGAGGAAGGTTTGATGGAACCTGTTGGTTTTTTGAGTTTAACGTGTGGACTTGGGACTGTTTTTTCCTACAGTTGTTTTCCCAATGTCCTTTTATTCCACAAAAATTACAAAGTTTTTGTTTTTGATTTGATGAGCCCTGTCTCGGTTCATCACTAGTTTTAAAATTTTTGATTTGTTGTTTTTTCTGCAGTCTTTTTCAAAATGTCCTATCATTTTGCAAAAATTGCATTGCTTTTGGTTTCTTATTTGATTCGTGATATTTGAATCAGTTTTGTATGGAGCTGGCGTATGAGAATCATACGATTTGAAAACAACTTCCATACATTTGGCATAATCTGCCGCTTTATTAAAATCATTAAAATTATTGGACAAGACGAGTTGTCTTAATTTGTCATCATTGATTCCTTTAACAAAGAAATCTAGTAAAATTTTTTTGAATAGCGTTTTTACGAGTGCTGTTGACTCGGAGTCTTCGGTTTTTAAATTTAAAAAAGATTCTGTTAATAGCACCAATTTGTCGAAAATCACTTGTGCTCTGTCTGTAAAACATTTTAGATCTTCAAATTTGCTTTGGTTTAATGTTACCAAAGAAGTTAGCATCATGCTAATAGGAGTGTCATCCGCAAATTTACGGATGAGCTTCTCCTTCAAGTCTTCATAAGTCGTACTAATCTAATCTAATCTAATCAGACCCTAGCGCAGCCAATCTTTCGAAGGGATCCTGGAGAGTGCCTTAGGTTAGATGACGCCTAGCACTCTTCTTGTCATTTATTAACATTTGTAGTGCGCCATTGCATCGGAATACATTGAAACATCACAAGCGTTAAAGCGGCCAGGCCTACTGCGTAAAGCCGTATCGCAGAGATGACTCGTAATTGGGTTGAGTTTGAGCACTGAGTGTTCGAACAACAACACAATTCTGAATCGACAGGAGGAAGAAGCGTGGGGACACACCACCATACGCTCCGAGATTTTTGGTTGTATTCGTTGGGAGCACCATGCTAAGAAGGTTTGGTACTCCGGGACCCTCTGGGATGGGACATTGTATTTCCACGAATGCCCTGGACACTATTTGCCGTGGTTATAGCGCCACAACTCGCTCTCTGTAACAGTATTCCTAATTCCAGTCCACGCTCACCAAGTCGTCATGGCCCAGTGGTTAGCATTTTTGCTTACCAATCCGAAGGACGGGGGATCGAACCCCGCCTCGAGCGACTTTGATTTTTCGTTCATATTCATCATTTCAAATTTCTGTGTTCTTAACATTCTCGTTGGGAGCAGATGGGAATCGAACCCAGAACCATTCGCTTACAAAGCGAACACCGTAACCAGTCAGCCACGGCCGCTCCCCCAAGTCTTCATAAGTCGTACAACCCCTAACTGACACCCAAAGTGTGTCAGGGATTTTAGACTTCATAATTGAAATTAAACTAGGCCCACAATTATCTCCAAATTCATCGTAAATTGAATCGCACTGATCCAGGAATAAATTAATATTGGAACGTCCATTGAGTTCCGGAATAATGTTGAAGGCATAAGCTCTATCGAATGTCATGTTTGAAAAGGTAGACGACAGGTCAGATGCAAAACTTGATTCTGAATCTGAATCAAAATCAGAAATTAAATCTGGTAATCTGTAAGTTGAATCTTGAGAAGAATGATCCGAAACACTCGGTGCCGGACTATTGTCTTCCGTCAGTAAGGAAGCGTTAAACGCTACTGCCTTACTTCTGGTTATCATGTAACACTAACCTGTTGCTTGCTAACCTTGACGAATTCTGCTGTTGAATCACAGGAAGACAGAGTTCTGCTGCTGCTGCTGTTAATGTTGCTGGAATCGATGATTTTGGCGTGATCTGCTGTCACAGGAAGGCAGAGCTCCTGCTGCTGCTGCTGTCGATGATGCTGGAATCGATGATTTTGACGTGATCTGCTGTCACAGGAAGGCAGAGCTCCTGCTGCTGCTGCTGTCGATGATGCTGGAATCGATGATTTTGACGTGATCTGCTGTCACAGGAAGGCAGAGCTCCTGCTGCTGCTGCTGTCGATGATGCTGGAATCGATGATTTTGACGTGATCTGCTGTCACAGGAAGGCAGAGCTCCTGCTGCTGCTGCTGTCGATGATGCTGGAATCGATGACTTCGATGTTTGATGACTTTCCTTCTGTACGGATTTTCAGCTAATTTGCATTCAGCACTTTTTTTATGATTGTAAACGACACTGATGACACTTAGTTTTCCTTAACAGAAGATTTGAAAAACTGTCATAGTGTTTCGTGTTTTCCACTTGGAATTTGCACTAACTTATTGTTATCGATCACGTTTTTGGCAAAATTGCGCGGTGTCAAATTGTTTTGGAAAACGAAGATTTTATTTTTACGTTAACAACACGCACGGACTTAACTTTCAATGACTGTCGAGTTCACTTCACGCTTTGACTACGGCGTGTGTTCTTTTTGCTGCCACCAATGTGGAGACAGGGGCTAGTTATAATTCAACTAAAGACGGTTTGCAGTTTCGACTGACTTTATTTCAAATATCTTACCTATTTATATGCGTTCCTAACAGTGTTAGGAACGCGACCGGTCATAGCCCTCTGGTTGTTTGACCGGTCTATTAGCCTAAGCATAAAGATAAGACTAATGCACTCTCTCTTATTTGGAGGTGCAACGAACCTTCTTCAGATAAGGTCTCGGAACAAACTTTACATTATGCATTCCACAGGTTTATGACCTTGTGGAATGTTCCGATCAAACAATTAGATGAAGGTTCCAGAACCTGTATGGTTCAAGAACCTCTGAGTGGTCTTATCGCCACACTGTCATCTGATGGAAACGTGGCAATAGCTTCGGAGGGTGTGGCCGCATGCTCGATCGGTGGAAGGACGCTACACCGGTTTGAGAGGATCGGAAGATGTGCTAAGAGATTGCCTTGCGAGCAGGGATGGAATAATCGCAAAAAAATCAATTTCGCTTGCGAACTTTCTTCACCCGCGAAAGAGAGAGGAGGCAAATCACGCAAAAGAAAATCGCTCCCGAACTTCTCCAAGAAAATCAATCTGCTGATGATTTTGTGAATTTCCTTGTCAGCATCACTTAAAATTAATTAATTTCACTTTGTTTACACACATTGCCCATCTACAAAATGTGTCAGGTCATTTTACGACATGTGACGTTACACTTGCAAGTGTAGTAGTGAAAAAGATGTTCCGGCGAATAATCATGATGATGATTTTTTTAGATTCCTTTTACCGATCTTTCGTGCGCGAGAGAGGAGAGCCAAGCTCCCTTAGGATTTTTTCTCTTGATGAACGTCCAAAGATTTGCTTTTGATGATGATTATTCCATCGCTGCTTGCGAGCCACGTCGACTTCGATTTGGCGCAAGTGGGGGTTGGTTATCGATGAGATTTCAATGGTTAATGGGGATTATTTTGAGGTGAGGTACATAGTAACGAACTTGTCTAACTGTAACAAGCTTTTAGGAAATCGAAGCCGTCGCGCGTTACATCCGGAAAACGATACGCTTTTCGGCGGAAACCAGCTGATTCTGAAAAGCTTTCTCCCAAAACCAGGACCAGGAACCATTGGTTAGTTTTTGCTTCTCCACCAAAGCATGGAAGGAGTGCGTTCAGTATTGCTACGAACTGACCGAAGTCCACCGGCAAAAGGATCAGTCGTTTGTATCCAGTCTCAAAAGTATTAGGATCGGTCGCGTAACGACGGAAATTCGTGACCGGCTAGCGGCCACCGTCACGCAGGACGCTAACTTTGAGGGAATCCTCGCGACCCAAAGGACACGATCAACCATTCAAAGCAAAACAACCTAACTGGCGAGGAAAAAACTTTACACGCGATCGACAGCGATTCCCACATGTCCCAAACCTTGGACCAGCAGAAGCAGGATCCCGGCAAGCTCACGCTCAAAATCGGCGCCCGTGGCGTCGTCATGAAATACGTCCAAGGCTACCCCACCGTCCAGTTGAAAAATGGTCAACTCCTAAAACCCGAAAAGTGGTTCATCAAAACGGCCGGCGGTCACGTCGTAGCGCGTGCCCAACTCCTGCTTAAACTGTCGTGGGCTTTCTCCATCCACAAGTCCCAAGGCCTAACCCTAGACGACGTTGAAATGTCCCCCTTCAAGGCGTTCGAAGCTGGCCAAGCCTATGTCGCGCCCAAAGCCTGGAAAGTCTTCTTGTGCTGGACTTTGACTCGAAGCAGGTGTGGGTTAGCCCGCAGGTGTTGAAGTTTTAACGCGACTTGCGACGGGCGTTTCAGGTGAGTTAACACAATTAAATTGTATTCTTTTTCTTTGACTTCTGGGTAAAATTCGCATGTGTATTTTCTCTTTTCCAGTCCATACCCGTCTATTGCTCAAGTAAATAAATTGTACTGCTCACGATCGGCCGAAGACGCCAAAGACGGCGTCCGCAAGTAAGGGCCCCGTGTTAAACGTGATTCTCGAGACAAATGACACGTTCGCGAGACTGATCCTGTGCGGCGTCGACAAAGCGGTTTAGAAGTTGAGCTCATACCGGGAAAGGCCGTCGTTCGCGTGCCACCTCGTTGACCGAGGAGAAAGTGGATACTGCCCAGCAAGATAGTTCCGGCAAGGACATCGTGTCTCGCAGTTACAATTTAGCTTCGGAAGATGGTTTTGTGACGAAAGCCGGCGGCCCCCCCAAATAAGTCGAGGAGGACCGCAACACGAGTAATGCGCACAGGCAGCGGATCTGTCCGGTCGCAATTCTGCATCTTGCGAAGAATCCAGCAGAAAGGTAACGGCCAAAACAAGTCAGTAGCAGAAACACAAGTCAGTGTACGGAAGCTTGCAGAAACTGACTACGCTCGTTGTTAGAACCACAATGTGTACACTCTAACAACAGTGCATTTTGGAAGAAGATGACAACAACTTTCCGGTTCTTCGGTTCCTTTAAGGTTTTTCGTTAAAGCGGAATACGCACTTCGGAAGGAACCGCTCAAGCAAAAATTCAAGAAATCGTTCCTTCTCTTTTGTTCTGCTGTTCTTAAATCCATTTCTTGACCCCTTTTCTTGGGAGTTGCGTATTGGCCCTAAGGCAACTTAGTCAGACAAAATTTGTTCCGGAATTTACCCAAATCCTACTCCAGTACCAACCCAACCACTTATGAAGCTCTAGAAAAAAAAGTTTAATTCTTTCATTTGAAAACAAAACTTTTGGTAAACGTTTTTGCAAATTGCAAACTATTTTTCAAATGGTTATTTAATGTTTCTATCGAGGTTTTCAAGCGAAGATGGCGTTCGAATGGTGAACGCCCGAAATGTCAAAATCACGCAGTGGTACCAACATTACGGAACAAGTGTGCCATGGCATGACAGCCACATTTTTTTTCTAATGTTGGCGCTACTGTGCGATTTTGACATTTCGGGCGTTCACCATTCGAACGCCATCTTCGCTTAAAAACCTGGATATGGTACTCGTGAATCAATATGAACCATTTGAACTTCAAAATTACCTTATGATTTAGGGTAATCATTTGAGAAAACATCTGTAAATAGTTTTTTAAAGTTATCAAGAAAATTGTTTACCATTACAAACATTAAAATAACTCTATTACTTATGTTGACCATTTGACAAATAGTCATCAAGGTCCGCCAAATAACATTATTACAAATGGTGACCTTATCTCATAAGGTTTTTTTAAGTTCCTCATCACAATCGATATAGTTTTCGTTTATCCGGGATCTCGCTTCTCACCGACTGCAGCTCATCCCAACTCACCGGTGCATCTCGCGATCCACACGGTGGCAGCCGCTGTGTGCGTGTGCTGGACCAGCTGATCGATCGAGGGCACCAATACGCGGACGGACTGGCCGGTCATCGGCTATTAGTTTTAATTTATAATTGTGCGAACCCTAAGCTGAACAGTTTTTTTTCCGTGTACAACTTAGTCGTTTGCTAGCGCGCATTTTAAATCGTTTTTATACGTGTTAATTCGCACCGTTTTTCCCCGCGGAGTTTTAATCGGCGGTTAAGCCACCACCGGAGACGGAAAATCGACCACCCGCCCAAGTTTCATTTCTATCTCCAGAACATGAGAATAACTCGATAGATTGCTTTCAAACTGTTCCAACTCCTAAAGTAATATATTTTGAACAAGCTGGAAAGTTTTCAATGTTATCTGTTGAACCCTTTTGTTACATTGAAAGTTTGAAATTATAATTTTGCTAGATTGATTCGCGAATGTATGGAAAAATATGAAATCGTTGCCTTTGCTAAGCTATCTCTCCGATACGGCTGAAGGAATACTAGTTTTTATTGCTAGAACTCCTTTTTGAGTAATTTACGTTTCTAAAATGCCTATATGTGTTGAAGAAAATCTTTCGCATTTAGGAGATTTGTTAGTTCAAAATTTTGAATCGATTTTTTCAGCGGCCGCCATTTCAGAACCACTGGTTGATCAAGATTTTCACCTCCGCCAGCGGACGGCGTCGTTTGCCTGCTGTCGTTACTATGGCCACGCGAAGTTTGTTTGGCGCCCGCGAACAGGGTGCGCGCGGATTCAAGCATGAA
>NC_051863.1:93466150-93548650 GCF_015732765.1 Culex quinquefasciatus | reverse complement strand
GGATTATTGGCCACTCAATCCGTCGAAGATGCCGAAATCAAGCAATTGTGACGCCGAGGTTTGTCTGGGCAAAGCAGCAAATCGTTCCCCACGTGTTCGGTGTGAATTCTGTTCGGTCAGCATGCACCTTAAGTGCGCTCACTTGGACAACACTGTCGTCAAACCGTCACGAGATTCTGTGGGCCTATGCTGGTTGTGCCCCATTTGCTGCGATCCAGATGCACGAAAGGCGGCGTCCAATAGCCACACCATAGACTCATACTGCAACGTTCAACTTCAACGCTCAAGCTTGTCGGCGGCCTCATGGAAACGGTACAGATTTTGAGCAGGCTCATCAGGACCTTGTGTTCACAGCCCGTCTGCAGTGCAGTGCTGCTCGTCCATCTGCCCTCGATACGGAGTTTCCTGGCGGAAACTACGATCCTCTGAACATCACCGAAATCTTCGAATCCATCATGAACGGTGACAAACGTCCACGATCCAGCTGTTTCTCCAGACCATCTTTACCTCAACCAGACAAAATATTGAGAGTTGATGTTCCAGTTGACCAAACGATCGATTCAAGTAATTCAGTTCCTACCGTTTCAGACGCTGAGGATGGACCTAGTACCGAGCAGCAATGCACCAACCATCTACTGCGGGCCGCTTCAGAAGCTGCTCTCGAAGCAGCTACTTTGGCTGTTGAACGAACAGCAGCCGCTCGTACTGCTGAATGCTCCAATGCTCCAGCTGCTCAGTACCATCAAGCCGCCGCCGCCACCGTCGCTCCTCCAGCCGCTGCTCCGCCAACCCCCACTCTACCAATCGCACCTCAGCATCAAGCCGCCACCGCCGCCGCTGCTCATTCAGTGGCCACTCATCCAGCCGCCGCTCCGTCTGCCCTTGCTGCTCACCAAGCCACCGCTGAATTGTCACTAGTCGGTACTACGTCGCAACAGGCGGATTTGCCTCAATCGCAGGTCTCGCAGCAGCTGCTAGTCACGCCTCAGGCCCCGCCTCAATCGCAAACCATGCCCTCGTCCCAGCCTCTGGTTGTGCCACCGCAGTCCATGCTTCCCTCGCAGCCTCTGGTCTCAGCGCAGCCGCCACCGCAAACCATGCCCTTGCTCCGGCCTCTGGTCTTGCCACCGCCGCAAATACAGGCCCCGCCTCCGCCTCTGATTACGCAGCCGCTGCAGACTGCGCCTCAGGCTTTAACCCACGCCGCACCAACATCTTCACAGTTAAAAAATGTATAAATTTTGAAGGTGTAATTTTGGAAGGTTGAATATTACCTCTTTTATGATGTAATTTTACCTCAATTTAGACTGAAAAAGCGACATTACACCAGGATAGTGGTAAAATTACACATTTTCAGAGGTAAAATTACACATTTTTTCTGACATAAAAGATGTACCCCTTCCCAGATGTAATATTACCATGATTTTTATTTCTGTGTTCCTCGTCATCTACCGCTACCAACCGCATTGTTCCCGACGCACGATTTTCTGTGGAAAGCTACCAGCAATCAAAAGCTCCTGAAGTTAACTTCATTCCATCCAAAACTAGTTTTATTGTTAGCGAAGGGAATAGGATTAATGTTTATGGACCCAGTCTTACGCAGTGTCAACAGCTGTTAAACTCAAACATCTCAGAACCCAATTGCCAGATTCACGAACAAAACTGTAAACCTCACATTACACAAGCTACAAATTATTGTGAAACCACCAACACCATCAGCAATCTACAACATCCTTCACTTTTGGTAGCCCCTCCAGAACAGTTCACCTCTGACGATTCGGCTGAGCTAAAGTGGTTTTACGTCTCCCGGTTCCTTCCTAGCGAGACTTGTGATAATGTGATACGCTACATACAAAACAAAACGAACTGCGATTCCGCCCGCATCATTTGTCAAAAGTTAGTTCGCAAAAATCGTATCTTAGCCAGGCCCCTCACGTTTCTCTCGTTTAAACTGAGCGATCCGGAA
This sequence comes from Culex quinquefasciatus, assembly GCF_015732765.1. NCBI lineage: Eukaryota > Metazoa > Arthropoda > Insecta > Diptera > Culicidae > Culex > Culex quinquefasciatus. Next base: position 93,546,684 of record NC_051863.1, on the reverse strand, counting down.
TCAATTGAGAGTTTGATTGTCGCTACAGACTTTTGGCCAGAAGGTGTTACAATAGCCTGTTCCATTTTTAGGTCATGTCGAGGAATTCCAGGTACTCACTTCTTAAATGATAGATTATGATGTAAGGAACAATGTTTTCTTAGATAAGAAAAAATAATAAAATACTTTCTCGCACCCCCTAGTCGATTTACTGAAAAAAGTCACTTTTTTGAACAAATTTTCTAAAATCACTTGGAATCAATACAAAAACTGTTTCGATCAGGTGTGTATTATCTTCAAACGATAGGTTTTTGTCCATAGATTAAGATACACTATCAATATTGGACCAAAACTTAAGTTTTTGGACTCTCCCAGGCGGATTTATGTCGGAAAAATCGCATTTTTTCGAAAGTTTTTTCAAAAATGCTCATTTAATTTAGGGTAGCCTATTTTTCCCAGTAAAACCAATACATGCAGCTTGTAGGAAATTTCATGGCGAACATTTTTCCCTCTGAGAAAATGCAATTTTGACTCTCCAGAGCCGAGATATTTGAGTTTTAGTGAGAAAAAAAGTGCCAATTTTCAAAATTGCTCAGAATTCAGAAGCAAGGCCTACTAATTACACGATGTTGCAAGCATGTGTCGCAAAGGTCAGGGTATGCTTTCTTATAGTAATTTTGGCCGCTGAATCCGAATCTGAAATCAAATTTCGTGTAAACAGTGGTGTTTTGGAGCTACACCCTTTTGCAATGTTATTAGCGTGTTTAAATCGCTGCAATTTAAATAGCTTGCAAGTTCAGTCATACTTTTCCTCGGTTTTCGTGCCACTTTGATTGTTATTTTACTCACAGAGCTTTTTAATGTTTTTACGTTTTGATTATCTTAAGCAATTCGGAAAAATCGCATATTTTTATTTGGCGGGGGCTAAGGGATCCATAAACCACGTGGACACATTTTTAAATCTCAGACCCTCCCCCAATTACCATACGAAACAAATCTTATTGATATGGAGCGTGGACAATCGCTGAACCCCCCTCCCCCTTCCAAAGTGTCCACGTGGTTTATGAATGGTCCCTTACTAGAATTAAGGATTGATTAATGAATAGAGAAAACTAAAAATTCTGAAGCATTTTTTGATGGATGTAACACATATTTTTTATGAAAAAAGTTCGGAAATGTCTTCCAGAACTTATTTTAATGCAAATTTTCCAAACAAATTCATCCAAATGCAGCCACTTTTCCAAAAATTTTCTCTGATATTCTATTTTTAGAAAACAATATTAACTTAAGCCCCCGCCAAATAAAAAAAAATGCGATTTCCGAATTGCTAAACACATTGTTCAAACATAATCAGAACGTAAACAAACATTAAACATAAAGATTTCTGTAGGTAAAATAACAATCAAAGTGGTACGAAAACCGAGGAAAAAGTATGACTGAACTTGCAAGCTATTTAAATTGCAGCGATTTAAACACGCTAATAACATTGCAAAAGGGTGTAGCTCCAAAACATCACTGTTTACACGCAATTTGATTTCAGATTCGGATTCAGCGGCCAAAATTACTATAAGAAAGCATACACTGACCTTTGCGACCAACCGGACCCTAAGATGACAGTTTTCGTGAGTTTCCCAGATGGCAAGTGGGCCTCGTCGGAGTCCACCCATCAAATACGAAACTCAAAATTTGCAAAGAAAACTTTTTTTCGTGACGGCTTTTGCGGCACTCTTATTCAACTGTTCTAGACTAATATTTGAACGTGGCGTATCTCTAAACAAGTTTTTAAAGAAAATGATTCCAGAATGCTTATTTTGTCGTTTTAAACCAAAACAAGGCAAAAACTATATTTATTTAAATTATTCACCATTTTCAAATGTTTGGCTAGTTAATATCGAAGGCCGCCATCTTAGGCCCACTGGGCCCACAAAACGGGGTACGCTCAGTTTGTATGGGAGCTGTCAACATGCTCCCGGGCTGTTTGCGACACATGTAATTAGTAGGCATTGCTTCTGAATTCTGAGCAATTTTGAAAATTAGCACTTTTTTTTCTCACTAAAACTCAAATATCTCGGCTCTGGAGAGTCGAAATTGCATTTTCTCAGATGGAAAAATGTTCCCCATGAAATTTCCTACAAGCTGCATGTATTGGTTTTACTGGGAAAAATAGGCTATCCTAAATTAAATGAGCATTTCTGAAAAAAGTTTCGAAAAAATGCGATTTTTTTTACATAAATTCGCCTGGAAGAATCCAAAAACTTAAGTTTTGGTCCAATATTGATAGTGTATCTTAATCTATGGACAAAAACCTATCGTTTGAAGATAATACACACCTGATCTTAACAGTTTTTGTATTGATTCCAAGCGATTTTAGAAAATTTGTTCAAAAAGGTGACTTTTTTCAGTAAATCGACTAGGGGGGGTGCGAGAAAGTATTTTATTTTTTTTTCTTGTCTAAGAAAACATTGTTCCTAACATCATAATCTATCATTTAAGAAGTGAGCACCTGGAATTCCTCGACATGACCTCAAAATGGGACAGGCTAGTGGACATACCGTACCAAACGCTCCGAAACAGTTGTGGTGTGGTGTGTTAGTGTAAATTTGGCAGATAATAATATTTAGGGGCATGGGGGGGAGGGGAGGGAGGAATGTGGATAGGAGAAAAGGAAGGTGGGAATGGGATAATATGGATATGATCAATAGAATATTATATAAAATAAGGGAATAAAATCATCTATCAAATAATGATAGATAAAATGGATAGATCTCACCAAGTTAGGATTCAACAGCTCCAGGCAGCTGGCAACCGTTTTTGTATTTTTATATTCTCCGTCACATCCAGATGGGCGAAAAACTCTTCCGCGATGACGATGGTCGTCGAAATCATGTGCGCCACGAATCCAACCTTGGGCTTGTTCCTTGTTCAGCGTCTGGTCGCGGGTCCACCGTCCGGATCTTTGGCCACGAGCAGCAGCTTGCAACGCGCACCCTTGAAGCAATCTCTTGCACCGGTTCGTAGTTCGACAATTCCGGTACATAACCCATCCTGGCCTTCATGGCGTTCATCGTGCCAGTGCTTCTTCCAGGATCCAAAATCGAGCTTTTATAAATCCACAGGAACCACCGTCGCAACTGCCGAAACCACTGGCTTAATCCAAAATCCGCGTTGATTTAAATACTTCTGAAAACTTTTTCTAAAAACTGATCGTAGAGAAAAAACGACAGCAGAAAAAACACGTCTGCCCGCACGCCCGGCTTACTGCGATCCTTGCGACACATGCTTGCAACATCGTGTAATTAGTAGGCATTGCTTCTGAATTCTGAGCAATTTTGAAAATTAGCACTTTTTTTCTCACTAAAACTCAAATATCTCGGCTCTGGAGAGTCGAAATTGCATTTTCTCAGATGGAAAAATGTTCCCATGAAATTTCCTACAAGCTGCATGTATTGGTTTTACTGGGAAAAATAGGCTACCCTAAATTAAATGAGCATTTCTGAAAAAAGTTTCGAAAAAATGCGATTTTTTTGACATAAATTCGCCTGGAAGAATCCAAAAACTTAAGTTTTGGTCCAATATTGATAGTGTATCTTAATCTATGGACAAAAACCTATCGTTTGAAGATAATACACACCTGATCTTAACAGTTTTTGTATTGATTCCAAGCGATTTTAGAAAATGTGTTCAAAAAAGTGACTTTTTTCAGTAAATCGACTAGGGGGTGCGAGAAAGTATTTTATTATTTTTTCTTGTCTAAGAAAACATTGTTCCTAACATCATAATCTATCATTTAAGAAGTGAGCACCTGGAATTCCTCGACATGACCTCAAAATGGGACAGGCTAATGTCCACGCATCCTTCCTCCCCTGATGATTCTATGAAATGTGATCCGTTCACAGAATCTGTCTCTGCGGTTAATGCAACGCAGTAGGCCTGGCCGCTTTAATTTTTGCTATACATTTTCGGGGTAACTCGGATGTACTGTAATCATTAATATTGACAAGAAAGGACTTGAGGCGTAATCTTACCACAAGTTCTTCCAGGATGCTTTCTTCGGACTGGCTGCGCTTGTGTTCGATTAGATAGATTAGATTAGATTCGATGTTGCAAGCATGTGTCGCAAAGGTCAGTGTATGCTTTCTTTTAGTAATTTTGGCCGCTGAATCCGAATCTGAAATCAAATTTCGTGTAAACAGTGATGTTTTGGAGCTACACCCTTTTGCAATGTTATTAGCGTGTTTAAATCGCTGCAATTTAAATAGCTTGCAAGTTCAGTCATACTTTTTCCTCGGTTTTCGTACCACTTTGATTGTTATTTTACTCACAGAAATCTTTATGTTTAATGTTTGTTTACGTTCTGATTATGTTTGAACAATGTGTTTAGCAATTCGGAAATCGCATTTTTTTTATTTGGCGGGGGCTTAAGTTAATATTGTTTTCTAAAAATAGAATATCAGAGAAAATTTTTGGAAAAGTGGCTGCATTTGGATGAATTTGTTTGGAAAATTTGCATTAAAATAAGTTCTGGAAGACATTTCCGAACTTTTTTCATAAAAAATATGTGTTACATCCATCAAAAAATGCTTCCGAATTTTTAGTTTTCTCTATTCATTAATCAATCCTTAATTCTAGTAAGGGACCATTCATAAACCACGTGGACACTTTGGAAGGGGGGAGCGGGGGGGGGGGGTTCAGCGATTGTCCACGCTCCATATCAATAAGATTTGTTTCGTATGGTAATTGGGGGGAGGGGGTCTGAGATTTAAAAAAATGTGTCCACGTGGTTTATGGATCCCTTAGCCCCCGCCAAATAACAATATGCGATTTTTTTCGAATTGCTTAAGATAATCAAAACGTAAAAAACATTAAAAAGCTCTGTGAGTAAAATAACAATCAAAGTGGCACGAAAACCGAGGAAAAAGTATGACTGAACTTGCAAGCTATTTAAATTGCAGCGATTTAAACACGCTAATAACATTGCAAAAGGGTGTAGCTCCAAAACACCACTGTTTACACGAAATTTGATTTCAGATTCGGATTCAGCGGCCAAAATTACTATAAGAAAGCATACCCTGACCTTTGCGACACATGCTTGCAACATCGTGTAATTAGTAGGCCTTGCTTCTGAATTCTGAGCAATTTTGAAAATTGGCACTTTTTTTCTCACTAAAACTCAAATATCTCGGCTCTGGAAAGTCAAAATTGCATTTTCTCAGAGGGAAAAATGTTCGCCATGAAATTTCCTACAAGCGGCATGTATTGGTTTTACTGGGAAAAATAGGCTACCCTAAATTAAATGAGCATTTTTGAAAAAACTTTCGAAAAAATGCGATTTTTCCGACATAAATCCGCCTGGGAGAGTCCAAAAACTTAAGTTTTGGTCCAATATTGATAGTGTATCTTAATCTATGGACAAAAACCTATCGTTTGAAGATAATACACACCTGATGGAAACAGTTTTTGTATTGATTCCAAGTGATTTTAGAAAATTTGTTCAAAAAAGTGACTTTTTTCAGTAAATCGACTAGGGGGTGCGAGAAAGTATTTTATTATTTTTTCTTATCTAAGAAAACATTGTTCCTTACATCATAATCTATCATTTAAGAAGTGAGCACCTGGAATTCCTCGACATGACCTCAAAATGGGACAGGCTAGTGTTACAATCAAGCCTTTTTTAGTGAAGCGACAAGCTTCCGAGCTCATTGGTCCTTCCTCACACAACCCGCAACCACTGAACAACCTCGTTTCGCCACGCAGTTCACGAACGAACGACTCCGACTCCTCGTCGCCGGCCCGCTCCGAAAATGATTCCCAATCAGCCTCAGCACACAGCACGTCTGTACCCATACAATCTACCGCTACCGTTTTATCATCCCAGTCAGTTGGCGATGCCCCATATGAACCAGTATCTTCCGCTGTACGGTCAGATGCCAGAAGCTGTCCACCACAGGCAGCAAAGGTCAACAATGGTTTAAGGTCTGCCATTTCACCCACTCCACCACCAACCGACCCTCGTACGACTAACCAAGCTGCGCTGCATCGTGAAGAAGCGACAAATTTTCTGCTCTACTATCAAAATGTAGGGGGTATGAACACTACCATCGCAAACTACTATCTCGCTATCTCTTCCGCTTCCTACGACTTTTATGCATTTACCGAAACCTGGCTGTCAACAACTACCCTCTCGAGTCAAATCTTCGGTACCGATTACGAGGTTTTCCGCTGCGATCGTTCTGCCGCGAACAGCTGCAAAGATTCAGGCGGAGGTGTCCTTCTTGCCGTCCGCTCCAGTCTCAAGCCACGCCAACTGATCCCACCGAATTGCACATGTCCAGAACAGATGTGGGTTTCAGTCCCTCTCGCCTCATCCACATTGTTTGTGTGTGTTGTTTATAATCCATCAAAATTTGACAACGATGCGACTCTCTTTGAGCAGCACAGACGATCTTTGACGTGGATTTTATCCAAGACGAAAGTCAATGACAGCATAATGATCGTCGGCGATTTCAACTTTCCGGGCATCCGTTGGACACGTACCCCGACGAACAAATTCCTACCAAATCTTGCTTTCACCCCCTCGAACAAGCTTAAACACGATCTCCTGGACGAATATTCGACTGCGAACCTGAGCCAGTTAAACGATCTGTGCAAAAGCTCCAACAACGTGCTCGACCTTTGCTTTGCCAGCTCAAAAGTACCGGTACCCAGCACCTTCACCTCTCGTGAAAGACGTTCGTCACCACTTGCCCTTCCTGGTTTCTATCTCGTGTACAGTGTTCACCTTTAGTGACACGAACGGTAGTACCTTCATAGACTACCGCAATGGTAACTACGAAGGTATAAACGAATCCTTAGCGACCGTTAACTGGGCTCGACTGATGGCCAATCTCGACGCCAACGAAGCTGCTGTTACCTGGACGGAAATTTTGACGCAAGCTATCAACGTCTTCATCCCGAAGAAACAGCGGCAACCTCCTCAACATCCACCATGGTCTACTCACCGACTGAAGAAGCTGAAGACCGTAAAACGTGCCGCACTCAAGAAATATGCCAAGCATCCGACAGATCGTTGGAAAAACCACTACAGAGCTAAGAACCGGAATTACAGTTTGTTAAACAACCAACTTTTTCGCCGCCACCTGAACCGCATCCAGAGCCGCTTGAAACGTGAACCCAAAAAGTTTTGGAGCCACGTCAACGAGCAGCGGATAGAAACTGGTCTCCCTACCTCGATGGTACTCGACGGTGATGAGGCTACAACCACCGAGAGTATTTGTGACCTTTTCCGGCACCAGTTCTGCAGTGTCTTCAATAACGAAACTGTAGCAGACTCCCAAGTTGCTAGGGCTGCTAGTAACGTTCCACTGCGACCTCCCATCGGACCTCATCCGGTGATAAGCTCCGAGTCCGTTCGCCGTGCCTGCGCCCGCCTGAAGAGTTCCAACAGCTGTGGACCGGATGGCATCCCCGCGGTTGTGCTCAAAAAGTGTTGCGATGCACTCGCGGAACCGCTGGCTCAACTCTTCAACACCTCGCTTTCCACCGGAGTTTTCCCATGTTTCTGGAAGAAGTCGTTTGTGATCCCTGTTCACAAAAAGGGGCCTAAACGTGACGTCCAGAACTACCGCGGAATCGCTGCCATCTGCGCTGTAAGCAAGCTCTTCGAAGTCATTGTGCTAGACTTCATCAAGTTCAACTGTTGTGATTATATCGCCCAGGAACAGCATGGCTTTATGGCGAAACGCTCTACCAGTTCCAATCTGGTCCCCTATTCGTCCTTCATCCTACAAACCATGCAGAAACAGAAACAAATTGACGCCATCTACACGGATCTATCGACAGCATTCGACAAGCTAAACCACCGTATTGCTGTTGCTAAACTCGAGCGACTGGGCTTCAGCGGTTCTCTGCTCGAATGGATTCGCTCCTACCTCACCGGACGAGAAATGAGCGTGAAAGTGGGTGACGTAATTTCTGCTATATTTGCTGTTTCTTCAGGCGTCCCACAAGGCAGCCACCTGGGTCCCCTGATTTTTCTACTCTATATGAACGACGTGCATCCTCTGCTTAAATGTCACAAGCTGTCTTACGCGGATGACATAAAGCTTTTCACTGTTATCGAGGAGACCAGAGACTGCCAGGTTCTTCAAGAGCAGCTCAACCGGTTTGCCAACTGGTGCTCCGATAACAGAATGGTTCTTAATGCAACTAAGTGTTCAGTAATCACCTTCACCCGCAAACGCAACAAAATTTCGGTCGGATCGGCGTCCCACCGAAATCGACCGACGCGCATCTCCGCCATTGCTGCACCGAGTGCTCGTTGATCACCACCGCGTGGCTGCGGACCGTGCCCGTCTGGAAAGCCTTCGTGTTCCCGGGGAGCGTGTCGACGTTCTGCGCCGGGTTTGGAGGCGGCTGGGCTTCGTCTGTTGAGAACGCTCCATGAACTCCATTTGCTGCTGGGCAGTCTGCTGCACCGTGCCGACCAACTGCTCGAACATCGTCAGCATCTGGATCATCAGGTCAGGATTCGGCAGCAGCTGCTGATGAGAGAGTGGGCCTTGGCGGAGTGATTTTTGCTGGAACTGCTCCTGACGTGTATGAAGCTGCCCCAGGTAGGGGAGCCGGGCAAGTGAATCGCTCATGCCGCTGGGGGGCTCCTCCTTTGATTGCACGTGGGTGCCGGAATTGCAGGTTAGGTGGCGCCCACCTTCGTAAACCGCGACAACTCCGACGAATTCGACAGATTCTCGTCGCCACTGTCGTATCCGGTGCGCGGGACGTGATATCGCGTGGTAACCTACGGCAGGGCCACGGAATCAGCGCACGATACGCAAATAAAACACAGTAATTATAATAAAATGTAAAACGCGTGTATTCTTGTTAAGATCCGGAAATAGAGTGACGATGGCACAACAATCATTTTGACAGCAAACATAAAAACATCGACGCGCTGTTCTGCGTCACAAAGTGGCAGACTGGCAGCCACTTGTGAGCCAGCGACGTGCGGAAGGTGGGGGCACTCCGCGCACTGGTTCTGTCCACAACAGAATTTAAGCGGGGAAGTATTGTTTAACTGATCTAGAGTAGTTGTATCTTGAATCTCTTTAATTATATTGCAAGTGTGTTGCAATTCTAGTACCTAAGCTATTTCCTGTACGACCCTATAAAAACCATTGTTACACTATTGTATTCCTTTTTCCCGATCCAGCAGTTGAAGAATAAAGTTCTAGTGGTAAAGTAAAACCGTCTTTTAATCCGCACCAAAAAGACACGTGGGAGATCCTGACGAAATACTACAACGACAACAATCTGCTGAAGCGAAGTCAGGTTGAAACGCTGTTCAATCTTCCGACATTGACCGAGGAGTCGGTAACTGATCTTCAAGAGGGTTTCGAACGGGCCGTTCGGACGCTCGATCAGTTTGTGAGTCCGGAAGACTACAAGGACCTGTTGTTGCTGCACCTTCTCTCTTCGAGACTTGATCCTGTCACAAAGCGAAGCTGGGAAGAAATCACAGTGGCAAAGGCGAACAAGGAGAACAAGGAATCCAACGAGCCCAAGGAGAAAAAAACGGTCAAGGACTTGACTGATTTCCTGTACACCCGGATTAGAGTTCTTAGTTCGCTCAAAACTATGACTGCAGGAACCAAGGTGGATACCAAACCATCCAAGCAGCGGAAGGCTCCCTTCACCCGATCAAGCTACAATGCGGTGCAGTCGTCTGGAATCAGCTGCGTAGTCTGCTCGGAGCCCCATCTGTTGTACAGATGCCTGACATTTCAAGGCATGTCAGTTGCAGCAAGGGACAAGGTGGTGCGAACGAACTCTATGTGCGGCGAGGACACCAAGCGACACAATGTACCTCACGTTTTGTCTGCCAGAACTGTTCGGCCAAGCACCACACTTTGGTTTGCTTCAAACCCAAGAAAAGCGATAGACCAAACGCGCCGGCAATACAACCAATTCAAGGAAGAATACCTGGAACTAGGACACATGCGTGAGGCTACCGACCTCGGAGAGGTCAAGCGCGTGTTCCTACCACATCACTCGGTGGTGAGGGAATCGAGTACTACGATCAAGGTGCGAGTGGTATTCGATGCGTCTTGTGCGAGCTCAATGGGAGTGTCGCTTAACGATGCCCTATTGGTGGGATCGGACCGTCGATTCAGGACGATTTACGGTCAATAATCCTACGGAGTCGGACAAAGCAGTTCATGCTCGTGTCTGACATGGAAAAAATGTTCCGACTAGTTCTAGTCACCGAGGAAGACATGAAGCACCAAAGCATCATGTGGCGGGATGACCCCAACAAGGAGGTCAAAATTTACGAACTTGTGACGATCACGTATGGTACCAAGCCAGCACCTTTCCTGGCAACCCGGACGCTCAAGCAACTCGCTATGGATGAGCGTTACCCGATGGCAGCCAAGGTCGCGCTCGAAGACGTCTACATGGACGAAGTTTTGACCGGCGCGGACGACGAGGATCAAGCGGTGGAACTACGAACCCAACTGGACGCTCTGCTGGAGAGCGGAGGTTTTCGGCTTAGGAAGTGGGCATCCAACAGCCCTCTGGTACTGCAGGCATACCAGACGAGAACCTAGCACTGTCAAGGACTGGCGATGTGCTCTTGAATCCAGATCCATCCGTACGGACTCTGTGATTGGTTTGAAGACCAACCACCATCGTTCTAAAATTCCAGTTTGATCACCCAATCCCAAACTCAAACCAGCCGTGGACACGGCGGAGGATAATGTCAACGATTGCAACCCTATTTGACCCGATTGGTTTCGCCCGTTCAGTTATCGCAGCAGCTAAAATCCTGATGCAGAAGCTGTGGACGCTGGAGGACAAGAGCGGCAAGAAGCTGGACTGGGATGATGAGCTACCACCCGCAATGTGTGTGTGTGTGTGGTCCAATCCAATACCCGCTAACCGGTAGCGAAATTATGGGAAAGTATAGTTTGTATCAGACTTTGTATATGCCGAATGCTGATACAACTTATCTCAGTCCCGGTATTAGGTGGTGATAGCCCTCGCGCTGCTTCCAACGACCCATTTCAGAATGGCAGAGATCCTAGCGGCCCAATTCCGAGGTCGTTGGGCATTGTCCGGCCCCGCCTTAACATAGAAGCAAGCTCCAGACGGATCCTTGATCTATCTTAAGACTCCCAATCCCTTCAGGCAAATCAGGGATCAGAGCGTATATAGTATGAGAAGAATACAACATGTTTTATAACCTTCAGATGGCCGACTGGTTAGAGTCCCAGACCATCAATCCAAAGGTGTGAGTTCGAATCCCACCTGATTCTGTTTCGTTTTTGTTCGTATTCAAAGTTCAAATTCCTGATTCCAAATTTCAAAGGCACCGACTGGGATTTGATTCCTGAACCTATGACGAGCTACCACCCGCAATCGTTCAAAAATGGCTGAAGTTTTATGAACAAATTCCGGCATTGAACGACCTGACATTCCCAAGATGTGTGATCATTCCCAAGGTGGTCAACATCGAGATCCATACGTTTTGCGACGCTTCCCAGGATGCATACGGAGCTTGCTCGTATGTGAGAAGCGTAAACCAGGCTGGAGAAGTACGAGTGGCGCTGCTTAGCTCCAAATCCAAGGTCGCTCCACTCAAATGCCAATCGATTCCAAGGTTAGGGCTCTGCGGAGCATAGCTGGCTGCTCTTCTGGGTGAGCAGATCTTCAAGGCAATCAAACTGGACGTCAAGTACTACTATTGGACGGATTCAACATGTGTACTTCAGTGGTTACGGCACGAACCTACGACGTGGAACACCTTCGTCGCCAACAGGGTGGCGAAAATCCAAGCGCTGACGGAGACTGGTCGTCTCAACCGGTTTTGGATCGTGACGAGGAAGCAGACCAAGAAAGACGTCACGTGGCAGCGAACCTAGCTGGCGGACAGCAAATAGATATCCCGAGTTTCATCATCAGCAAGTTTTCCGACTACCGAAGCCTGATTCGAAGCGTAGCGTACTGGTCAAGGCTGATGAAGATCCTGCGGCACGAAGAAGGCGTAGATCAGCGAGATCTTCCATCAGCACGGGAGCTGAAGGAAGTGGAACACACCATGATTCGTCTCGTGCAGAAGTAAGAATTCAAGGCGGAGTGGCAAGCGCTGTCCACCGGCGAATCTGTAGGAAAGAACTCACTCCTGCGTTGGTTCAACCCGAAGTTAGCGGACGACAACCTGATCCGGGTAGGTGGACGGTTAGGTCACTCACATGAAACCGACAGCACGAAGCATCCGATAGTACTACCTGCTCGGCACCCGCTGACCAAGATGCTGTTCGAGGACTACCACGAACGTTTACGTCACGCGGGACCGCAGCTGATGCTCGCGACAGTTCGACTCAAGTACTGGCTGCTTGGAGGTCGAAGCGTAGCACGCCAGATCGTGCACAACTGCCAGCGTTGCTTCCGGACGAAACCCACTCAAATCCAGCAGTTCATGGGAGAACTGCCCTCGGCGCGCGTAACGGTAGCGCGTTTATTTTCCAAGGTTGGCGTGGATTATTTCGGACCGGTTTACATTCGGCCCGGTCCGCGGAGAGTAGCCATCAAAGCACACCGGGCGCTCCCATTTCGGAGGACTATGGGAGGCCGCGGTACGTTCGGCCAAAACCCATCTCCTGAAGGTTCTCGGCGACAACCCAGTGTCCTACGAGGACATGGACACGTTGCTGGTGCAAGTAGAAGCGTGCCTCAACTCCAGGCCGCTGACGCAGCTGCAGGGGTGATCAATGCGCTGGAAACCACTGGTGCCGATCAAGATCGGCCAACTTGTCGTGATCCGGGACGAAAATCAGCCGCCTATACGCTGGAAGATGGGTCGAGTCGTCAAACTTCATCCTGGAGCCGATGGCGTGGTGCGGGTCGTCACCCTGAAGACCGCCATGAACTTCCTGACGAGACCTGTGGAGAAGATTTGCGTTGTACCGTTGCCTACCGAACCAGACGAACCCTCACCTGACCTTCCAAGGACCCCAAAACCCCGGAGAACTGAACGGTTCCGTGCGCAACATTTCGTGTCCGAGAGGTGGTTTCTTTTTTTCTTTCTTTTCAGAAATTCCCGGAATTTCAGGGTGGGCGGGAATGTCTACGAGTACTGTAGCGCAGACGATCTCGCTTCTCACCGACTGCAGCTCATCCCAACTCACCGGTGCATCTCGCGATCCACACGGCGGCGGCCGCTGTGTGCGTGTGCTGGACCAGCTGATCGATCGAGGGCACCAATACGCGGACGGACTGGCCGGTCATCGGCTATTAGTTTTAATTTATAATTGTGCGAACCCTAAGCTGAACAGCAGCAAAACTAGTGGCCCGATTTCAATCTGTACCTTTTTGTTTAATATATGGGTCATTCCATCTGAAGCGGAACAGCATTTGAAAATTACCATCATTTTTCATTCATTTCCGTGATCAAAATTTGGATTAAAATATTTGTTCTACCTGTATTGCGCAATTGAAAACTTTAAACGGCCGTTTCCCAAAACAGCCCTATTTATTTTTTAAATTTGACCTCACCATCGTATTCCCCGTCCAATTTTACATAAGAATCACTTATCGACAGAAAGGAATATGTTACGTTCCAGAGATATCGAATTTTAAAGTTTTGAGTATTTGAAATTACCTAAACTAGCTACACTCGCCGCATATGCTAGAAGCACTCAGTCGTGCTGATGAATAATTACTACCTGGTATTCTGTAAGATGAATTATTATTATAATTTTAAACGATTTTGAGATAATCAATAACTTGAACTAGCTATTTTTTGTTTAAGGAATATTTATTGGGTAATTTTGTATGTACTGTTTTTCCTGATCTCAGTGTCATTGAACCATATTAGGTAAAATTTGAACTTTTAATATTTATTTGCAAATGCTACAACGTTTTTACAACACAATTTAAAATAAATAACATTTTTCTATTGTTTTCATTTTTTTCCTAATTCCTCATTTCTTCCCACTGTATCAAAATATTTCTTTTATTTGAAGCAAGAACAAATGTGGAGCTGGATGTAGTAGATGAAATAATTCTCATGGGTTCTAGAGCTTTTGCCATGTGCGGTAGCAAAATAGTGCTATTCAGCAATAAACCCCAAAAACTGCCTTACGGTTTGAAAGATTGAGCATGATCATATTAAACCGATTTTTATATTGCCAAATTCATCTGAATAATTGATGATTTTTTTTTTCAATTCTGGTACATTTAATTTCAAAAACAAAACAATATAATTCTGATACATGTGGACAGCAGCTGTATCGTCTTCCAAGATTTCGAAATGATTGACAAAAAAAAAGAAAATTGTTCGGACGGTGTCGAAATCAACACAACTGAATGTGATCTTCATCAGGTAATAAATCAGATTAATCTTTGTGATTTACTTACATTTTTTAGTTTTATACTTTCCAGAGAGTTTTATTCATGTTAATTCATAATTTTTAACACGATAATGTATCGTACACTTTTTCTTAAGTGTTACTTACAAGATCAATTTCAATATCCTGCTAGCTCAGCGGGAATTCCATTCTGCCCTGTATTGCGTGTCGTTCTTGCTCTGTCCTGTGGGCTAGCACATAAATTCACCGTATACTATTTTTTTAATTTAAGATTAATACAGCAGTTTCTACAATTTTTGTCTAATTTGCTAATGTAATCATGGATGAAATCTTATTTCAATAAATAACCAGGTAGCAGTAGAGACCCTAAATAGGGAGACTGGTCTAAGCTTGCTAAATCGATCTGGCAACGTATGTTTTGAGCTTGGCAACACTGATAAGTTTTGCTGGGCGTAAAGGCAAATGCTCGTTTGGATACGTCAAACTCGCGTCTGTTTGGGTACGTCAAATTCACTTCGTCCAGTCTCCCTATTTAGGATCTCTAGGTAGCAGTTATTGATCAGCGCGCCCGAGTGCTACTAGCACAGGGGTGCTCAAAGTTTTTGGAGGCCGGGCCAATTTTGAAGCTCAAATTAGCTTGCGGGCCAAATTTACAAAATAGGTAATTAAAAAATGAAATTACTTTATTTTTTATTTTTATAACTAAAAAACTGCATCTATCAGTTAAAGTTTTTTGAAATTTCTAATATTTTTACAAAACATTAATAACATTTTCGTTAATAACAATTCCGTTAAAAAAATAATAGAAAACACGAAATGACAGTTTTCTATTGGTATTGTTTATTTAATTTTTTAGGTATTTGATAAAAGTTTATTTAGTTGAATGTGTTTTCATTAAATTTCAAAGGATTTTTCTTACAATGCAAAAAGGGTGAAATGTAATTTGAACAATTTATGAAACGGCGTAATTTTATCTTTGAATTAAGTGTAACTAAAGAAAAGTCGTTGTGAGCTAAAACACAACATTTCAATGAAAAATATGTTTAAAAAACCCATAAAGTTGATTTGCAATCTTTATATGCAAAAAAAATAAGATTCGACGAAAAAAAAAAATTTTTGGCGAAAAACACTAACTGCATTTTCAATAGAGCACTTCCATTCGACCATTATTTTTTCTACACTGTATTTCTTATGGGAGAACTGTCATTTCTACCACTCGAATCCGGTGCTCAATTGGTTGCACTTAAATTTCCATTGATATTAAGAAGTATTTCGAAAAAAAATTGCGCTTGATTATCTGAGCCAATTTTTAAAAATGAGGAGGGAGCTTTGTAAAATTTTCGCAACAACGTTATTCCTCTGATTTCAGTATTTTGTCTGCCTGAATAAGATGGTAGTCAATCAGATTCGTTATCCAGCTGTCATGAGTTTGAAACCCGAGGGAAGTTTGATGGTCAGTTCATAAAAATGGTCATTATGACATTCAAACTTCTATGGAATACTTATATTTTTTGCAATTATTACAGATGTTTACCTAGTCAAATTTAAACGTTTGATAAACATTTCCAAAAAAATTTGATTAAAGTTTTGACGATATTTACATGTTTAACTTACATGGAAACGTGTAAAATTGTTAAAATTATTATGATTTTTGTACAAAATATTTCGTAAAATGGGATCAATATATTAATAAATCATTAGTTTATGTTTTGACAAAAAATAAAAAATACCACCATATTTTTTTAAGTACCCCTAATTTTGAAAAAGTATGAAATCACTTTATAAGTGTTCCACGGGTCATTTTACATGATCATTCAAAATGGGTCCGCGGGCCACAAAAACCCACCTCGCGGGCCACGTTTGGCCCGCGGGCCATACTTTGCACACACAAAAATATTACGGTAATGACAAAAGTAACTTACTTTGGAATTAAAAAGTTGTTAAAACTTGCTACATTAAAAGTTTTTTTCTTGTTTTGAAAATGAAAACTTTTACTGCTACAGTTTTTAAAAATCTCATTGCTCACTGATTTAAAAGTTTTTACTTTTAATTCGACTGTAAAATTTCTTTCATTTTGACGTTCTCGTGTAACCGTGTACGCCTAAGTCGCAAATGTAAACAAACACTTTGGTGGGTCCGGTGGTGCTGGTGAGTCTAGGACGCAAAGCAAGCCGACCGCGGCAGCAGCCAGGATTCGGACGCGGAAACCTTCGTGAGCCAAACAGCAGCAGCGGAACGCCTTCGAAGGAGGGTGGTGCAGGAGCGGGACGAGGTCGAGTGCTCGAAAAGGACAAGGCCAGCTTCCTGCAGGAACTGCAGCTGTTCCACGGCTGGAATGCGTAAGAAGGAAGCTTGGGTGTTTTGTGGGGTTTGTGATTGATTTTGTTTGTTTTTGTAGGATGAGAGGTAGGAATGTGGATTCGCACCGGTTGTATTGGGTGGTGGTGGCCCGGGATTGGTGGTTGAAGGTCAATTCGCGTGAGGACTGGGGCGAGATCATCGAGGAGATGGCGCTGCCGAAGCGTTGCGTGAACAACAAGATTGCGTTGAAGAAGATTAACTTCCGGTTTTTGGACAAGTACGGGAAAGTTTATTTTCACGATGGGTCTCCGACGAAGAGGAGGACGACGAAAAGCTGCATAATCGGAGGTGGTCAGCGCAGATGTTGCACTCGGTGCCGGCGGTTTACAGCACCGGTGAGTATTGAGAATGTGTGCAGTGGCTAGCCAACTTCACTTACTTTCCATCTCTTTTAGCAACTTCCCGCCCACAAACACTCACGTCGCGACGGCGCAGCTTCAGCCGAATGAATCTGGACAGTGATCCAAAAACAATCTGTGTCATTCTCGAAGTAGGATTACGTGCTCAAAATCGAACTCCGTTCCGAGGGCCTCACCAACTCCATGTTCCGGATGCGCTTCCAGGATCGGGAACTCCCCGAATCAATGGCCAACTCCTCCAAGACTGTCCTGATTGACGCCGGAAACGTGACCATCGTGTTACACTGCTGTCGCGCGTCGAAGCCTCCATCCGGAACCGTCCAGCCTGGGGTATTCGGAAGTGACCGGTGGCGTATTGTATGAAGCAGAAGCTAGTGGAGAAGCGTTAAATACAAAAAAAAGTGTTTTTCTTTCTGTTTAATTTTTTTTTAAATAAATGTAAAAAACCAAGCACATTTTTCTGGAATAATCCCTGTAGTGCTAAATGTTGTGTATTCTTGCCATAAAAGGTTTCTTTTCCAATTAAAAGTAAAATACTTTTACCAATACAACGATTTTGTTCAATAAATGCATGGTAGTTGTGGTACTCTTACGACCACTCGCCACGCTACTCCAGATCAGACTGACTCTGCTGTTGTTTACTTCCCTAATCCTCACTTGACAGCTTCCTGCTAATCGGTCAGGGCTGTACTCGTTTGTTCCTACTGATGTTGGCGTCAGGGCCGTACTTGGGTACCACATCTCTCCCTTTTTTATAATAGATTAGATTTTCAACTGAATATCATTGATTTCTGGGTTGCGATTTACTGACTAGATTTAAACAGTTATTTTCAAGGTTATTTTCATGATAATTTACCACTAATCAAAACCTTTCACTTAGACCTGGTTCATACAGTCAACTAATTCTGTTTCTTAATCAATTGTGCGTCTCAATTAAACAATTGTATTACTAAACTGCACTAACATTACATATGGGACGGACTTGCTTCGAGCGGCAGTGCAGCTCTCACCCTTTTCTTAACAAAAAATGTTAAATTCAATACATTTTCCAATTCAAAGTTCACAGCCGTGGCTAATTGTTACTGTACAAACTATGCTGTAATTTCATCATCTACCTATTTCTGTACCTATCCTTTACGTAAATTTGTGTTTCAGAGCCTTATGGCTATCCGTTTTTCTTAGTACGTTATGGCTATACGACAATTGTTTCTTTAGAGATCTTTTCAATTTTACTGAAAAATGAACATAGAACTGCCATACAATTTTTTCTAATATGACTTTCTAGTCAGAAATTTACCAACACATTGAAAGTATGTTTACAGATGTTTACATTACAGCTGGAGACTTGTTTGCATCAGGTTTCCTATCTATTTTTAGCAAAAGTTTTTTTTTTGTCAGGCGAATTCTAACTGTTTTTTTTTTGATTGGCCGCCCGATATGTCAGCCAACATACTTCGCAGGGCTGTGACAGCTCGAGCTCGATCATTTTCCACTGGGCAAAGAAAGCCTTCTAAAACAATTAATGCATGATGCTTTCCTGCATATGCTTATTTGAGTGAAAATTTTAGATTTTTTTTTTAACTACCAGCCTGCCCTAGCCTGCCTTACAATATCAAATCTAACTTTGGGGTCTTACATATTCTTTTTTTATTTTACTCTCTTTTTCTCAAAAATATTGTATTTTTTTTTCTTTCTTTTCTTTTTAGTGACATTCGATTTTTTTGACGATGGATTGAAACATCTTCTAACATTTGCTCAAGCACCTAGTGCTAACATTTTTTTTTATCATGTTACCTTTGTGTCCTAAGCAGCAGTCTGTATTTCCTAAATAGGTTTTAGGAAACTAGTTCTTTAAAGTTTTAACATGCACTCAAACCTTCCCATTACCAATTTTTATATTGGATTCTTTCCTTTTGAGTTAATTGTGACGCTGTAACCACAGCAAGTAGTATCCAGAGCCTTCGTGGACAAACAATGTCTCATTCCAGAGAGTCAAGGAGTGCTAAACTTCTTAGCGAGATGTTTCCAACGAATATCTGGCTGAAACCAAAACATGGAGCTTATAGTGGCGTGTCTTCAAGCTTCTTCCTGTCCTGTAGATTCATAATTATGTTGTTGTTTGAACACTCCGTGCTCAAACTAAACCTACTTCAACGAATCATCTCTGCGGTTAACTTTACGCAGAAGGCCTTGCCTATTTTACGTTTGTGATGCTTCAATGCATTCTAATTCAATGGCATTCAAAAAGCAAACCGCTTTAACGACCCCCGGGTCTTTGTGGTCTTTGTTGCAAGTTTCTGCTCATTTCTAAGCGTCCGAAGGTTATGTGTGGTGAGTCATCATTTTTTACGCAAATGGACCGACGTGTTACTTCTCTATCAAATAGAAGGCGTGGTCAGGCAAATCTCGTCTCGAAAAATGCCACCGGGTCCGTCTGGGATTGAACCCGGACCTTACTGGGGTGAGAGACTACGACGCTAGTCGCTTCACCACCGAACCCTGATGGCATTCTTTAAGTGTTGATAAATGACAAGAGAATAGCTAGGCGTATTCTAACCTAGAGCTTTCTTCGGTTACGCTTGGGTTTGACTAAAGGGCAAGAACGAAAGTTTGATAAAATTTAAGTTGGATTCTTCTTTTTTTTTATTATTATTATTGACCAACAGCTTTCATTTGACAACAGTCAATCTCTCCTCAAGGCTAGTCAGCCACATACCGTTTTTGTGTCTGTCTTTTCCCATCTTCTTTGAAACTTTATTTGACAGTCTCCTAACGAATTGTTCAACGTGAGACCGTCCCTAAAAATTCGACTTGACACTTGTCTTTTCTCATTTTTCGTAATTTCATTTGAGAATTCTTCTTCTTCTGTCTTCCTGGAGACTTCATGTTTTTTTTAGTCTCTCTTGAGACATACCTCATGTCTCCATTAAGGACTTTTTATGTCTCCCTTTTTTTTTTTTTTTTTTTTTAATTTATATTTATTCAGTTTTTCTTTTCCATGTACATTCATTCAGTTATAATATTATTGAGTGTCCAATCACAATCGATGACTTTTCACCTCAATTTTAAATACTAGCAACTTTCATTTATTCATGAAATATTGTAGCTTTCGCTATTCAGTGATTTCAAATGTAGGAGGTCCTACATGTACAAAAGGGAAAAGGGATACCTTAAAACTAACTTATAAACTATATAAAGAGCGGATCAATGCAGCTGAAGACTGCAATGATTTTTGTCGAAATGCATCAATTATCTTATTGGACATAACATCCAAAGTGTCAACTTCGGCTAATTGATGAAGTTCACTGGTGCTGAACCAGGAGGAAGTTTCAGAATCATTTTCAGAATTTTGTTCTGAATCCTCTGAAGTTTTTTCTTCCTGGTTAAGCAACAGCTTGTCCAGATCGGCACAGCATAAAGCATGGCAGGTCTGAAAATTTGTTTATAAATTAACAGTTTATTCTTGAGACAAAGTCTAGAATTCCTGTTTATAAGTGGATACAAACATTTAATATATTTGTTACATTTAACCTGGATACTTTCAATGTGATCCTTGTAAGTAAGGTTTTGTCAAAAGCAAGTCCAAGATATTTCACTTGATCCTCCCACTTTAAATTTACCTCATTCATCTTTATAATGTGATGACTTTTGGTTTCAGAAAATCAGCCCTTGGTTTGTGAGGGAAAATAATAAGTTGAGTTTTGCAGCATTTGGAGTAATTTTCCATTCTTTCAAATAAGAATTGAAAATATCCAAGCTTTTGTAATCTTCTTGTGATGACACGAAGGCTTCTACCTTTGGCGGAGATGCTTGTATCATCAGCAAAAAGTGATTTCTGACATCCTGGGGGCAAATCAGGCAAGTCAGAAGTAAAAATATTGTATAAAATTGGACCCAAAATGCTTCCTTGAGGGACGCCGGCACGTACAGGTAGTTGATCAGATTTGCTGTTCTGATAACATACCTGCAGAGTACGATCCGTCAAATAATTTTGAATAATTTTCACGATATAAATCGGAAAATTAAACCTTTTCAATTTCGCAATCAAACCTTTATGCCAAACACTGTCAAATGCTTTTTCTATGTCTAGAAGAGCAGCGCCAGTAGAATAGCCCTCAGATTTGTTGCTTCGAATTAAATTTGAAACTCTCAACAACTGATGAGTAGTTGAATGCCCAAGGCGAAATCCAAACTGCTCATCAGCGAAAATTGAATTTTCATTAATGTGCGTCATCATTCTATTAAGAATTATTCTTTCGAATAATTTACTAATAGATGAAAGCAAACTAATGGGCCGATAGCTTGAAGCTTCAGCAGGATTTTTGTCCGGTTTCAAAATCGGAACTACTTTGGCATTTTTCCAACTACTGGGAAAATATGCTAAATCAAAACATTTGTTGCAAATTTTGACCAAGCTACTTAAAGTTGCTTCTGGTAATTTTTTAATTAAAATGTAAAAAATGCCATCCTCACCAGGGGCTTTCATATTTTTAAACTTTTTGATAATAGATTTTATTTCATTCAGATCCGTATTAAAAACATCATCTGATGAAAACTCTTGTTCAACAATATTCTGAAATTCTATTGAAATTTGATCTTCAATAGGACTCAAAACATTTAAGTTGAAATTATGAGCACTCTCAAACTGCTGAGCAAGTTTTTGAGCTTTCTCCCCATTAGTTAATAGAATATTATCACCATCTTTTAAAGAAGGGATTGGTTTTTGAGGTTTCTTAAGAACCTTTGAAAGTTTCCAAAAAGGTTTGGAATAAGGTTTAATTTGTTCGACATCTCTTGCGAACTTTTCATTTCGCAGGAGAGTGAATCTGTGGTCAATAACCTTTTGCAAATCTTTTTTGAATTCGCTTCAGTGCAGGATCACGAGAACGTTGATACTGTCTTCGGCGAACATTTTTCAGACGAATCAGAAGCTGAAGATCGTCATCAATAATGGGAGAATCAAATTTGACTTGGACTTTAGGAATAGCAATATTCCTAGCATCCAAAATTGCATTAGTTAAAGATTCCAAGGCTGAATCAATATCAGCTTTGGTTTCTAAAACAAAATCATGATTTAAATTATTCTCAATATGATGCTGATACCTGTCCCAATTAGCTTTGTGGTAATTAAACACAGAACTATTGGGTCTGGTAACTGCTTCATGAGAAAGTGAAAAAGTTACTGGAAGGTGATCAGAATCAAAATCAGCATGAGTCACTAAAGGACCACAATACTGACTTTGATTTGTCAAAACCAAATCAATTGTTGATGGATTTCTAACAGAAGAAAAGCAAGTTGGCCCATTCGGGTATAAAACCGAATAAAGACCAGAAGTGCAATCTCTGAATAGAATTTTACCATTGGAATTTACTTTTGAATTATTCCAAGATTGGTGTTTGGCATTAAAATCACCGATGATCAAAAATCGAGATCTATGCCGAGTAAGTTTATTCAAATCCCCTTTGAAATAATTTTTATTTTCCCCAGTGCATTGGAAGGCAATTATGCAGCTGCAATCATAATTTTCCCAAAAGAAGTTTCAAGTTCAATGCCCAAACTTTCAATAACTTTTAACTTAAAGTCACGTAAAGTGCTATAAGTCATACTACGGTGGATAACTATTGCAACTCCACCGCCATTTCGATTCATTCTGTTATTGGTTATAACTTTATAATCTGGATCACTTTTCAAATAAGTGCCAGTTTTTAAAATGTTTCGGTTATAACAGCAACATGCACGTTATGAACTCGTAAAAGTTGAAAAATTCATTTTCTTTCGCTTTTAAAGAGCGAGCATTAAAATTCATAATATTGATGGAATTACTTAGATCCATGATTAAACTTCAGGGTAAGAACAACATCATTCGCAAATTTTAATCCAATCTGGATAGCTTCCATCATGGATGTAGCATTACTCATTGTTTGAATCAAACCAAACAGTGAGTTTTGCAAAAAAGTCATTTTTTCAAACGTAACATCGCCGAGATCAGAAGATCCCAAAGCGTTGCCAGCAGAAAAATTTTCAAATGAAATTTGAGGTACCTGCCCAATTTGAAGATTGGTAGAGGATTTAAAATTCGTGGATGAACCCGAACCCGAAACGACGTTGGCATAAGAAATACCATTGCTGTTACCTAACTTTTCCATGGTAGGGGTATTGTTCGAGTGAGACAGCACGAACGTTTGATTTAAAGATGCAGGTACAACCTGACTTTGAGAAAATTTCGGTTTGGTTTTCGGCTGATGCTTAGCACGAGAATCCAAAACCTTTTTTCTGATGGGGCAATCCCAGAAATTTGATTTGTGATTTCCACCACAATTTGCACATTTAAATTGGGTGACTTCTTTCACGGGACAATTGTCCTTGTCGTGAGAAGAATCCCCGCAAACCATGCATTTTGGAACCATGGAGCAATGATCAGTACCGTGACCGAATGCCTGGCAACGCCGGCACTGGGTCAGATTCTGGCCATTACCGCCATGTTTCTTAAAATGCTCCCACTTTACCCGTACATGGAACAAAAACTGAACTTTGTCCAAAAGTTTCAAATTGTTGATTTCATTTCTGTTGAAATGAATCAGATAAAATTGTGAAGTCAAACCAAAGCGAGAAATATTCCCGTTTGATTTTTTCTTCATTGGTATTACTTGGGATGGGGCAAAGCCAAGCAACACCTTAAGTTCGTTTTTGATCTCATCCACCGACAAGTCGTTGGAGAGACCTTTCAGGACCGCCTTGAATGGACGAGCATTCTTGGTCTCATACGTGTAGAAATTGTGTTTGTGGTTTTTCAAATAACCAACAAAAGTTTGGTGATCTTGTAAAGATTCCGTCAACAAGCGACATTCTCCTCTTCGACCAAGCTGGAACGAAACCTTCAAATTGCAAGTTTCCTTGCAATTCTTCAGTTGCGTTCGAAAGCTGGCCAAATCGGAGACGGAAGTCACTACAATTGGCGGAGCCTTTACTCGTTTCTCGACGGCAGAAGGCTCAGTACGAGGAGAAGGATCCTTGTCAACAGTTTCGGATAAAACACCGAAACCGTTTGCCAATGGAATTGGAGAATTGACCTCACTTTCAGAATCAGAATCAGACCTCGGATGAGGTTGTTTTCTTTTTCTGTTTCCGTTAGCCGATTTAGCGTTCAAACGCTTCACCGACGTAACGACCAAATCTTCAGAAGATTTGCGTTTACCTTTGTTTTGACGCATTTTGCAAGCAAAGTTCTCTTAAAAAGATGGCTTCGTTTGTAAAATACAACAAAATTTCAGGTGGGGTTAGTCTTGAAAAGACTGTTTAGAATTTTGGAAAATAACTCAGGTAGTCTTTAAAAAGACTGTGAATTTTGTTTGAAATAACTCTGAGCTTAGGTAGTAAAAAATACCGCAGCTCTAGTGTCCGTTCACCACGAAGGTTCGCAAGACACTCTTTTATGTCTCCCTTGAGACCAACCTCTGATCTCCCTGGAGAATCTTTTTTTATGTCTTCCTTGAGACTAACTTTTTTGTCTCCCTGAAGACTTTTTTTATGTGTCCCTTGAGACTGACCTCTTGTCTCCCTGGAGACTTTTTTTTTGTATGTCTCCCTTGATACTAGTTCCTTATCTCCCTTGAGACAATTTTTTAAAGTCTCCTTTGAGACTGATCCTTGTCTCCCTTGAGACACTTTTTTTAAGTCTCCTTTGAGACTGATCCTTGTCTCCCTTGAGACACTTTTTTTTAAGTCTCCTTTGAGACTGATCCTTGTCTCCCTTGAGACACTTTTTTTTTAAAGTCTCCTTTGAGACTGATCCTTGTCTTCCTCCCTTCTGTGGTTCACCCTTGAGATCAACCACTGTTTACGGGAAACAATACGATTCTCTTATCATGCAAACGGAAAAGTTCATCCTTCCTTGCAATTGTTTACCAGAGTAGCAACCAGGGCTGCGGAGTCGGGTCATATTTCAAGCGACTCCGACTCCAACTCCGGCTTTCTGAGATTAGCCGACTCCGACTCCGACTCCGGCTCCGGCTTTCAACTCCAACCGACTCCGACTCCGACTCCAACTCCGGCCTACCAACTCTAGCCGACTCCGACTCCGACTCCGACTCCAGCTTTCAACAAATGGTTGGCTCCGACTCCGACTCCGACTTCACATATTTTTGAATGTTTCAAAAGTTAGTTAACTATTATTTCAAAAACATTGATAAATAGGATTATTTAAAAACTCTCTAAGTTTAAAATAAACGGAAAAAAATCTAGTTTTACAAGTGTTTTACGTTATTGAAACAGAAATCAAAAAATATCTCCAGTTTTGAAGGCATTTTCAGAAGAACAGTTTGGTTAGTTATTTGGATTTATTTACTTAATCTCAAATTTTCATTAAATTTATTAATAGCTCAAATTTTAAATTGATATTTTTTGAATGATCATTAAAAGAAAGCTGGCCCTAATGATCGATTTAACAGGCAATTCAATTTGCTCACATTTAGGTGGCATTTATCATAAGCACAGTGCCTATATCTAATGCATCTAAAAAAATCTTCGTGGTAAGGACGCTTAAGTGTTTTTTTCAAATATTCGTGACCTAGAAAATATTTTACCTGGGATTTTTTTTCTAATTTTAAAATTGTCTATACATTTAAAAAGAGGCGCGCGATACATCTTGAATCTTCACCTTAAACGAAGCTTTATGTATGGTCGCGCCTCCATCAAAATATATGAAAAAACTTAGAATTGGATAAAAAACTAAAATCCACAGTTAAAATATTTTTAAAGTCACGGAAATTTAAAAAAGATCCTTAAGCTTCCTAGAAAAAATGTTTTAGGTACATTGAGTTGCAATATTCTATCAGAATGGCGTGGGAAAAACAGTATGAGAAAATTCTTACCGGTTGAATAATATTTTGATTTTATTTATTTTGAATCATGTTTGAAATATAAATTAAAATCCTATAATTTTTCTATACATTTTTTAACTTGAAATTCTATCCTATCCTGAAATCTTAAGATTTCTTCAACGATAATATGCAACAATATCAAAATAGTTTGCCTAAGTATCAACATTCTCAGATTTTAATAGAAAAATAGTAAACATGAAGACAATCGATAAGTATATAACATATTCAATGATTAATTCAAAATTAGTTGCAACTTGTTTTGATACTTTTTGTCAGTTTCTAATATTATAAGCGCGACACTTTATTTTTTTTACTCAAATGTACATGTTGAGTTCCAAGTAATAGATTGTTATAATCGTTGATTATTTGTTGGAAGAGTTATACTGTCAGTGATTTTTTGTCCGATTTCCATAAATAGTGTTTATTATTTTTTATGTTTTTATGTATCTCGTAACTTTTTTCATGAAAAATGATTCACATATAACCTCCAAGACATTCGCTATCGGTGTAAAAGATGGCTGTGTGTGAACTAGATTAAATTTGGTCAAATTTGAATTGAAAGGGTACATAAATGTAGGCAAAAGGAAGCAGTCGAGAATCAATTAAATATTTCTGACTACAGAACCAATATTGTTTTCAATGTTTGAGTTATGATGATACTACATACTTGGGTAAGAGTGGATTTACAGGTTTTCATTTAGTGATAATAAATCTCTAAAAAATGAAAAAATGTCAACGCATGCGACTTGAAAAACAATTAAAAATATAAGACGTTTAATAAATAAAGCAATATTATAGCAAATACTGAAAAATAAAAAAAAACATAATATTTGTTAAATTTAAGATAACTCCGACTCCGACTCCAACTCCGAGTTATCAGAAATTTTCGGCTCCGACTCCGACTCCGACTCCAGCTAATAAAATTTAGCCGACTCCGGCTCCGACTCCGACTCCAGCTGTTCGAGTTTTGACGACTCCGACTCCGACTCCGACTCCAGGTCTCCAAAAAGACCCGACTCCACCGACTCCGGCTCCGACTCCGACTCCGACTCCACAGCCCTGGTAGCAACCTCATTCTGAGCCTTCTACGATTTATCGTCAAGTATCTCTCATAGAGCACAATTTCTCAGACACTCTTTCCATTTGGAACAATTATGCAAACTATCCATACCAAAGGCAGCGAATTACCACTTAGGTTAAAGTTGCCGTAATGGTCGAATAGAGCTTTATGACGTTTCGCGTACACACACTAGCGCACCATTTGATTTTGCTGGGCGGACAAAATTTAACCTCAATCTTTTTCGTGTACGTACACGCAATACATGCGCACGTAGATAACTCTATAGACAACAACAACCCTACCAACAAACTTTTTCATCGTTTATCCGTCGTATAGAGTTTAATGACGTTTCGCAAACGCACACTACTACAACTTTTAATTTTGCTGGCAGGACGAAAGTGACCTCCACTTTCTTTCGCAATTCATGCTGTAATAATTTACCTTAGGGATCTTTCGCTTTCGTTCCGGCTCGTTTTTCCAGCTGATGAACTTCAGCATCTGTTTGCAGGGATCTAGGTTACAATTCTTGGGATCCCGGCCCATATGATTAAGGAATACTTCCATCGTTGCCGCGGCCGAGAACGCAAACTCCGAACTTCAACACGGCCATCAGCAATAAACGCTTCAAAGAATCGGCAAAGACAATTGAAACTGAATTTATCTCGGGCTTTCCTTTACCCATCATCGGCTTCTTCTCCTTTTCACCGTTATCTTGTTACACTAAACTTTTTTTTTGGATTCCAAACCTTGGGTAGAGGCCAAGGACAACGGAGCCTTGCCCTGCTTTTTTTTTTACCCAACGAAAAATCACAACCACATTTCTTTCTCTATTTCTTCCTGTAAACAAAACAATTCACAAATCACTTGTTTTTCCTCGTCGCCAATGTGGTACTCTTACGACCACTCGCCACGCTACTCC
Source organism: Culex quinquefasciatus (assembly GCF_015732765.1). Lineage (NCBI taxonomy): Eukaryota > Metazoa > Arthropoda > Insecta > Diptera > Culicidae > Culex > Culex quinquefasciatus. Next base: position 93,518,760 of record NC_051863.1, on the reverse strand, counting down.
AGATCAGACTGACTCTGCTGTTGTTTACTTCCCTAATCCTCACTTGACAGCTTCCTGCTAATCGGTCAGGGCTGTACTCGTTTGTTCCTACTGATGTTGGCGTCAGGGCCGTACTTGGGTACCACAGTAGTATCAAAACTTTCCAACTTTTAAATTGAAAAGTTTGAACTTTCTACGAATATTCACCAACGCGAACTTTTAATCCAACGAACGATCTTTTTTAAATTTAGAGTAATTTTTCTTTGTGTGTGGCCACCCCTGTTCTAGCATATGCGGCGAGTGTAGCTAATTTAGGTAATTTCAAATACTTAAAACTTTAAAATTCGATATCTCTGGAACGAAACATATTCCTTTCTGTCAATAAGTGATTCTTATGTAAAATTGGACGGGGAATACGATGGTGAGGTCATATTTAAAAAAATAAATAGGGCTGTTTTGAGATACGGCCATTTAAATTTTTCAATTGCGCAATACAGATTGAAAACATATTTTAATCTAAATTTTGATCACGGAAATGGATTCTACGTCCAATTTCCATCAAAATTGAGTCTAAGACCGACTCTTTAAGTTTTGTGGTTCCTGAGTTATCGTCGTTTGAAGATAGGGTTTCGCTCAAAAATCGCCAAAAGTCGATTTTTTGGGAGGGTACAAAAATGGAGGGGGAGGTCCGATTTTGATGAAATTCGGGATTTTTGCATGTTTTGATAGCTCTGCCAAATTTGAGCAGAATCGAAGATGGTAATTTTTAAATTTGCATTTTTTCTTGCACACTTCAGGTGGAATGACCCATATGTAGTATTGTGTAGTTTAATAAATGTAGTTTTTGTAAGATGAGTGTTTTATGTGAAACTGTGTGTACGTGTGCATTTTTGGACCCCGGAAAACCCCCCAAAACCCCACCAAATGCTTGATTTGTGAAATAATTTTCAAATTACCGGTCTATCAAAATCAAACCATCCACATTAACGACCCCCGTGGTCTCTATTGCAAGTTTCTGCTCGAACCTAGGAGTCCGAAGGCTTGAATGGAGAGAGCACCCAAACCTCTTTCTACTCCAAGGAACCTTCCACCCCAGTGTTTGAACTGACGACCTTTGTTTTAATGTTTACCGTGGTGTAGGGGTAAGCGTGATTGCCTATCACCCAGTCGGCCTAAGTTCGATCACAGACGATCCCGGTGGCATGTTTCGAGACGAGATTTGTCTGATCACGTCTTCCGTCGAACGGGAAGTAAATGTTGGCCCCGGACTAACCTAAAGGTTAGGTCGTTAGCTCAGTCCAGGTGTAGGAGTCGTCTCCCTGGGTCCTGTCTCGGTGGAGTCGCTGGTAGGCAGTTGGACTAACAATCCAAAGTTCGGCAGTTCGAATCCCGGGGTGGATGGTAGCTAAGGTGTAAAAAGAGGTTTGCAATTGCCTCAACAATCAAGCCTTCGGACACCTAGTTTCGAGTAGGAATCTCGCAATCGAGAACGCCAAGGCAATGCACGGAAAGGGGATCCATCGCCAAATCGCGATAAAGTTCGCTAAAACTAGCGAAAAATGTCGCTAATTTCTCAGCCTGCACAAAAATTACCTAGAATCGCTAATTTTTTTCGCTGGTTTGGAAACCGATGAAATTCTACCAAACCAGTGAAAAAAAACACTGGTTTGGTGAAAAATGTCACTGTTTGGGGGATCAGTTTTGCTAGAATCAGAAAATTTTCTCGCTGGTTTGGAAAAAGCGGCAGGGCACCAAAATCAACCAGGAGATTATTGTACTGGTTTTGGGAAACAATTCGCTGGTTCAGCGGATTTTTTCACTGAACTGGTGTTCTTTTACGCTGGATCAGCGTTTTCTATCGCTGACGTCCGGGTTTTTTTTTCCGGCGGCAGCAGCTCGTACCAAAATCAACCAGGAGATTATTCTACTGGTTTCGGCGAAAAATCCGCTGGTTCAGCGAATGTTTCCACTGGACCAGTGTTTTTTTGCACTGGATCAGCGTTTTTATCACCGACGTTTGTTTTTTTTGTTTTGGCGGCGGAAGCCTATGCCAAAATAAACCAGAGGATTTGAGAACCAGAGATTAATTGGGAATCGTGTAAAAGCATGTGGCAAAGTGGTTGTTTAAAACCGTCTTGCATGTTGTTTTTTTCCAGCGCGTGACCCGTTACCGACCTAAAAATCTTAAAGTTCCGTTCCGGTTGACGGAGGTTTACGGATGGAACAATCGTCAGAAAAGATTTCGCAGTAATGGAAGCAGAATTAAAAGAAAGTATAGCCAGGTTGTACTTACTTGCCACAACACAAACTGTTCCGCGGCCATGGCCAAGTTCCTCGCCTACGATTCTTGCTGCCACCTGCGACAATTTGTGCACTTATCTATGAAGCAGTACAAATACATCTCCAGCTTCACTGCACCGTATTTTTCTGCTGCGAGAACTTTATGGAAACGTGCTTCTTTTCATTGAAAAGAACCATTACCTGTTGAGTATGTATTTTAATGCTGAACACTTGATGCAGAACTTTTTCATGCTTTTTTGTTTTGAAAAAAACCCTTAAAGCAATTCAATTGCCACAAATCGCTTCCAAACGTGAACAATAACAAACATTTATGACGGCTGTCGGAAGGATGTGCGAAAACTTTCGCTGGAAAAGAAACCGTTTCGGAAATAACAAACCAGCGAAACCAAGTTGCTGGATTTGATTTCGCGCAGCCACCTTTTTCAGCGAAAAATTTCGCTGGTTTAGATAAAAATTTCGCTGATATCAGCAAAACCAACCCAGCAAAATTCGGTCGCTGGTTTGGCGATCGATCCCCTTTCCGTGTGCTGTAGAGCAGCGATTCTCAACCTTCTTCTAGGTTGGTACCCCCTGCCATGTAAATCAAGTAGGCTCGGTACCCCCGTTGAGAATCGCTGCTGTAGAACGAATAATTTCATTTTTTTAATGTTTAAATTTCCTGCTCGTCTCCCTGGGACCTGTCTCGGTAGAGTCACTGGTAGGCAGTTGAACTCACAATCGCAATCTCGCAATCGAGAACGCCAAGGCAATGCTGTAGAGCAGCGATTCTCAACCTTCTTCTAGGTTGGTACCCCCTGCCATGTAAATCAAGTAGGCTCGGTACCCCCGTTGAGAATCGCTGCTGTAGAGCGAATAATTTCATTTTTTTAATGTTTAAATTTCCTGCTCGTCTCCCTGGGACCTGTCTCGGTAGAGTCACTGGTAGGCAGTTGAACTCACAATCCAAAGTCGTCAGTTCGAATCGCGGAGTGGATGGAAGCTTAGGTGAACAAAGAGGTTTGCAAAATTGCCTCAACATTTAAGCCTTCGAACACCTAGTTTCGAGTAGGAATCTCGAAATCGAGAACGCCAAGGCAATACTGTATATTTGATTTGATTTTGTATCATTTAAATGGTAAAATATTGTTATTAACGTCTGCACGAGGTTCGCGATTGTTAGCGTCGGGTATTCTATGGTCAGTCGGTGTTATTTCCATTGCTTGTGTCATTGAAACCAATCATATTTCAAAATTATTAACAAAATGTCTATCCACATTCGATATCAACCAGTTATAAAGTACCAAAAACACCCTTTACTTTTTCGCAATTTACAAAACCACGCCCTTTTGTTTGGTCGTCCAATCATTATAGCGCATTGCTAGAACGGGACAAGTAGACTTTTACAGGGTACCACATATATAGAATACATACAGAATCAATAGCTAGAGGGAACAGAGAAGTTAGTATGACATAAACCACCGACTAAATACGACACTCGCGTTGATCGGGTTCAAGTTTGTTATCATTGAAGCTAATAATTAAAAAAAAAGTGATGTCACAGCAGATAAAAAGTGATTTGGAATCGATTACTACCGATGATTGTGGACTCCACGTGAACTCATTACCCAACTGTTTTCCTGAAATTTCAAGCTGTGTAACAATGAAGTACAATGCATATGAACGTACATACAAAAAGAATAAATCTTCTCTTAATACAAATTCGTTTCGCATTGAAGCTTTATTAGCCTGTAACGAAAAGAACATTTGTGACAGTAATGTTAAAAACAATGTGTATCAAACGGATGAATTTTACAACAGCGAATCTAATTCAGGGTACGTATTTTGAAATTGTCGATTTTCTGTTGATGTTGGGGTTTAGGCTGGTACAAATATTTAAAAACGTTTTTGTCACTATTTAAAAAAAAAATTCGTTGTATCAACCAAAATATTTTTGCATGCATCAAACTATTAGTGGTTTATAACAATACATTGCTTAATTAAACATAATTTATGTTAGTGTCGATTTATAATTTCTTTAATTATCTAACGATACAGGCTGGGCCGAATTTCTAGCTATATTTGTAACTACCCAAGTAACCATCCAGCACTAAAAGTAGTAATTGATCAGCACTAACAGCGCTTTACCTGCAGTGAATAACAGCTGAAGTGTTTTCAAAAATGTTGGAAAAGCGCTTTTACAGCTGATTTGCAGCTGAGTTTGGACTTTATATTTCTGTTTTAGAGCTAGGCCCCTACTGTTCTGGATCCGGCCCTGCAAAACATCAAAAAAAATTATGAGATGCAAAAATGTTGTCATCTCTTTCTCTCTCGTCCTCCTACCACAGTTCTATTTTCGGTTTGTTTACAACTTCTTTACCGACATCGCTGATGGGAGGAAATTGCTGAGAGAACAATTTATTTGATGAAATGCTTGGTGATGGAGTCTTGATACCAGGAACGGGGTTGAAGATGTTTTCGTTGGTCCATGCGCGCTTGCCGGCTCGCCTTAAAATGCGGTGGGATGCAGACGTAGTTTCTGCAGTATTTGTAAGTTGCGTGTCGTACTAAAATGTGCATCTCACTTTTGCTCGAGACAAATTAATCAAAAATTTAGGAAAATCCTACAAATCGCACTTAAAATCCAGATGTTCTCTAAATTCCCGTCACACAATGTCATTAATCAGTTGATTACTTAATTTGGAGAAAAAAAAACACTTGGGTTTGGGTTAAAATGTTTCTTATTTGAGCTTATTTCATAATCACACGCAAGTTGACATCTTTTCACCAAAATTATCAGAATGAGGTGGGCTTTCTAGCCATTTTGGCCCCGGGGCAGCTGGAGGTCCGCTAGTACATACCGTTCGCTAAATTTGTTGTCAAAATCCGGAATATCCATAGCAGCACAGACCTCCGTTAAAATCTGGAAAATTCCCTATTTTGGAAGTCCTTAGAACGGGTGCTTTTTCCTATGCTTTGCACGCCATAGATGCTACAAAGTGGTGGTTTTGTGCGTCCTGGAAGATATAAATTTATCAATCAATTATTGCAAACAGTTTATTCTGCTGTATACTTACAAAAATAGAAAAAAAAACCTTCCAGCTGCAATTTTACAGAGCACGATTTTAATCGCCATGTTGATTTCGGTGTGTTTGCTTTTCGAGTAAGTGGAGTGAGCGAGAGTTTTGTGGCATTTTGTTGTTGTTCTCACTCGCTCTCTTTCACTCTCACTCAAACCGGTAACCGTGTTGCCAGTTTTTTGAAAAAAATCATAACAGTGTTGCTAGTGACTGCTGGAAATCAGCTCTATTTTAGCTGTTGTCCGTGCAGTTGTTTTAAAGCTGTTTTGCTTTCATCTTAGCTGTTTTATGACAGATTTGCTGGGGTATGCTGTTTTGCAGCTTATTTATGATTTTTTTTAGTGCTGGATGGTTACTTGGGTAATGTCTTACTTGAATACAGAAAAATATTCGTACATGTAGTCGATATTTGGGTCCTAAAATGAAGCTTAGATTGCTGATATTATTGTTTACAGCGATAAAGTTTATTTTTCTGAGTACAATGACCCTTCACACAAAGAAAAACTACTCTAAATTTAAAAAGATCGTTCGTTGGATTAAAAGTTCGCGTTGGTGAATATTCGTAGAAAGTTCAAACTTTTCAATTTAAAAGTTGGAAAGTTTTTGATACTACCATGCATTTATGGAACAAAATCGTTGTATTGGTAAAAGTATTTTACTTTTAATTGGAAAAGAAACCTTTTATGGCAAGAATAAACAACATTTAGCACTACAGGGATAATTTCAGAAAAATGTGCTTGGTTTTTAACCTTTTAGTTAAAAAAATGTAAACAGTATGTTTTTTGTATTTATCGCTTCTCCACTAGCTTCTGCTTCATACGGAACTCCACCGGTCACTTCCGAATATCCCAGGCTGGACGGTTCCGGATGGAGGCTTCGTCGCGCGACAGCAGTGTAACACGATGGTCACGTTTCCGGCCTCAATCAGGACAGTCTTGGAGGAGTTGGCCATTGATTCGGGAAGGGTGGTCGACGTTTCCCGGCTGGAAAGTAAAGTGCCTGAACGGGGAGTTCCCGACCCTGGAAGCGCATCCGGAACATGGAGTTGATGAGGCCCTCGGAACGGAGTTCGATTTTGAACACGTAATCCTACTTCGAGAATTGCACAGATTTTTTTTTGGCTCACTGTCCAGATTCATTCGGCTGAAGCTGCGCCGTCGCGACGTGAGTGTTTGTGGGCGGGAAGTTGCTAAAAGAGATGGAAAGTAAGTGAAGTTGGCTAGCCACTGCACACATTCTCAATACTCACCGGTGCTGTCAACCACCGGCACCGAGTGCAACATCTGCGCTGACCACCTCCGATTATGTAGCTTTTTGTCGTCCTCCTCTTCGTCGGATCCTTCTCCTCACCATGAAAGTAAACTTTCTCGTACTTGTCCAAAAACCGGAAGTTAATCTTCTTCAACGCAATCTCGTTGTTCACGCAACGCTTCGGCAGCGCCATCTCCTCGATGATCTCGCCCCAGTCCTCGCGGGAATTGACCTTCAATCACCAATCCCGGGCCACCACCACCGAATACAACCGGTGCGAATCCACATTCCTCTCATCTTACAAAAACAAACAAAATCAATCACAAACCCCCCAAAACACCCAAACTTCCTTCTTACGCATTCCGGCCGTGGAACAGCTGCAGTTTCTACAGGAAGCTGGCCTTGTCCTTTTCTAGCACTCGACCTCGTCCCGCTCCTGCACCACCCTCCTTCGAAGGCGTTCCGCTGCTGCTGTTTGGCTTACGAAGGTTTCCGCGTCCGAGTCCTGGCTGCTGCCGCGGTCGGCTTTGCTTTGCGTCCTAGACTCACCAGCACCACCGAAACCACCAAAGTGTTTGTTTACATTTGCGACTTAGGCGTACACGGATACACGAGAACTTCAAAATGAAAGAAATTTTACAGTCGAATTAAAAGTAAAAACTTTTAAGTCAGTGAGCAATGAGATTTTCAAAAACTGTAGCAGTAAAAGTTTTCATTTTCAAAACAAGAAAAAAACTTTTAATGTAGCACATTTTAACAACTTTTTAATTCCAAAGTAAGTTACTTTTGTCATTACCGTAATATTTTTTTGTGTGTTTGTACGATTACATAGAGTTTAAAATGGATTTTTAAATCGGTCCTTCTTGACAGAAAAGCTCCTACTTGACAGCTCGTTCCAAGAGGACCATAGTTGATCCATCGAAAAAATGTTGTCTTGTCAAAAAAAAAAAATCGCATTAAAATGAAAAAAAAAATATCAGAAATGGTTTTTAAACGTGTTTTTTACCATTATACATAAAAATTTACATATGGCTTTAGTACCCAATTAGCTGTTGATTTATATTTTTATTGAATTTGCAGTAAATTTTATAATAATGCCTCACAAATTAATGCTGGGTGTTTTTATATTCGCATTTTTTTCGACTTCAATTTCAATTTTGTTTATTGATGGTACTTATCGGTTTTACATATTGTGGTATTTAAAACACATTAAATAGAGGTATGGAATTCCTTTTTACTATAAGGCTGATACGCAGATGGGAAGGAACGCAAAACTCCATACAAAAAAACGCCCAAGAAACGGTCAAGGAAAGGGTCACGAAAAGATTTTTCTTAAGTGGAACCAGGGGGATGCTAAAGACCGCCATCTTGGGTGATTGAGATTGATAACGCGCGCAAACTGTGCACAGTGAAAACAAAAATATTTCTTTTTTTAATAATTCAATTTTTGTTATAAGAATTAATGTAGTAAAAATCAAATTACACAGTAGTTAAGTTAAACGTTTCATGTGATAAAAGTACAACTTTAAATGAGGTCATCGGCCCGATGTGTGCTTAATCATCCCATCTTTAGAACTTTATTTTGCAAATAAATTGATAAAACTCACCTCACAAACATACACTAACTTTTAAACGTACATTGCGGTAAAATTTTACATAAAAACAATAATTACTTTGTTTCCATTTTATGCCTGCTGTTTTTGTACTTTTTTTTTACAGTGCGCAGTTGCTTTGTTTTGGTTCCGTAACGAACAGCTGTTCTTTTGTGCTGGAGCCGAAGTTGACATTTCCCTTTCGTTCTGGTGCCGAAGTTGACAGCTTGTGTTGGCTACGGGCGAGCTGCCTGTAGTGAGATATAGATGTCGCCCCCCCCTGAGTGGAACGCAGCTGAAAAGTAACAGAAACGGAAAGATTGCGTTTGACGTTTCTTCGCGCGGTGCTTGTTTATAATATGTTTTGATGAAAAAATCAAAGAATTGTAATTTTTCTTTTTGAATGCGACTGATAATTACGAACGTTTTAATAATTTTGTATTGGAGATAATAATATTTAAAATTCCCGCCGAATCTCAAAAAGCAGAATATTGAAACTAAAAGGAAAGATTTAGTTTCGGTCGAAATGGGGTAAAAAAAGAAGTTGTCTTTATAGATGTCAGCCATCGTGTCACCAACAATTTATTGCTAGTACCAACCAGCTACCTCTGGATTATGAGTCCCCTGCACTGTCCGATTTATCCACACTCGCGGGACCAAAATGAAGTAAATCAGAGTGAAATTAAACTTGACAATAATCATACAAAAACCCGATTTAATCCCACCTGGGGTGTGATAGAGCCATTCTTACTAAAGAATATAACGATGGTAGAACTTCTTTCAATTCATAACATTGACTTTGTTTAGAAGAAGAAGAAAGTCTTATGATGAAAGCAAAGTATTATAAATGATATGATTTCCAAAAGAAACAAAAAACGCCACTTTCACCAAAAGAATATTTTTAATCGTACATATTCTTAATCAAACAAGCGTTTATGACAAACGCGAGCATAGCAAGCTTCACATGCGCCAGTGACAACGCACACCGCGGTAGGCGCAAAGAAAAACCGAGGTATAAGTGAACCGCGTGTGCCGCACGGTGCAGGGAAGATAGCCATTTAGCTTCTACGAATGTGACAGAGTCAGAGATAGCTATTTTTACAACCGCACCACTACACACTCAATCGCGAGAACCTTAGGTAGAAAGCCATTGGCGTCGCCAGCATTCACGAAAAAATTGAGTCTACTTTTAGGCGATTTTCGGAGCCCACGGAAAACAAATAGATTGTAGCCGGATGAATGTCCTATGTCACAAAAGTTTTTAAATAAACATTGGACAGTTATGCAAAAACAAACAGGGCAAAAGAAACCGAAAAGCTACGATATCTTACATGTTGTAGGAAACATCGGTAGACAATCTACTACAAACGAGTATAAGTCGAGCCAGCAAATATATGCGCCAGCATTCTCGCGCCAGTATTCGAAGCTCAACTTGACAACTTGTCGACTTGGCGACGAAGCGTCGAAAATCGATGCAGTGTGATTTTTTGACGATTTTTCCGATTAAAATTCATGCTGAATCGACATATTTACGAAGATGGAAATGACGTCCTGGCTTAAAGTAAAACCTATACCTTTCTTTAGTAAGAAAGGCAAAAAGTAAATCGTTCTAAAAATTGATCGGGATTGCCGATCGATGTCGAATTTGTTTCAGATGCTCACTCATGGTCTGTACTATGAATGTAGCAAGAAATTTTGAATAAAATCAGAAATGAAAAATGTTGGCGAAGGTCACCAGGTGGGCTTTTACCTTTTTTTAGGGATTTTTTTTCTTATGGTAGGTCAATCAAACGGCTCTAACTCCAGAACCATATTATGAATCTGGATGAAAATTTGGGAGGTTGTAGGGCTCGAAAAATGCAATTTTTGAGATGAATGAAAGATATGAAAATGAAAAAAATTGACCATATTTTCATTTGAAAACTGTGTATTTCGAAATCGGATATATGGGAGCTGAGAACGGCGCGACACAAAATTTAGCAAAATTTTACCACATACGAACATCACTCGACCTCCACGGATTTTATTTTCTCAAAATTCGAGGGTTGGAGATAGACGAGTTCTGTCAAGGTGAATCGATAGAGCGTCGAAAATCGATGCAGTGTGATTTTTGACGATTTTCCGATTAAAATTCATGCTGAATCGACATATTAAAGTAAAACCTATACCTTTCTTTAGTAAGAAAGGCAATATATATGTTCTTACTGAAAATACAATAATAATCTGAAGTTTTGAAATCCAACCAAACAACAAATTCAAAAATGTGAAAAAAAAAACAAACATTTCAGAAATTTTAAATTACATTTTAAATTTATAATAATCATAAAGAAAATTTCAACAAAAATCTGAAATTTGGAAAATTTGTTTCCTAATTTCCTAATTCTTTAATTTCCTTATTTCATAATTACATAGTTTTTTAATTTCCTTATTTCATAATTACATATTTTTTTAATTTCAGTTTTTCTTGTTTTAGAATTTAAGAATTTCTAAATTTGCTTTTATTTATTGATTTCTTTATTTTGTTTATAATTGTTGTTAAAAGTTTTAGAATAAACATTTTTAATCTATTTAATTTAAAGTTTTGAATATTTTTAATCTTTTTATTTTTTCCTCGAAAGAACCTCAAGCGCGCACACCGTCAATCGCGCTCATACCGAACTGTCAACTTTTCTTGGGGGGGTCACGAAAAGAACACGCAACATTTCTTGACCGCATTCCTTCCGATCAGCATACCGTACTATAACTAGGTACATTTAAATCAATCGATGTTTTGAACTTTGAAAAGGGGGTAACAGGAGCAGGAAAAATTAGCAAAAAACCTACTAAAATTACTAAAGGATAGGGACAGGGAAAGGAAAACTTAATACAACAGAGAAAGATATGCCGGGGCATTTCCGGCGTCGTAGGTCTTCGTCACGCGTAGCAGTCTACCCTGCTCCCACGTACTTATCATCAGCTAGCCAAGGGTCATGAATTGCTGTTCCTTGTTCTGGCAAGCACGGAAACGGGTAAACATATCCCGAGCCAGAGAAAGGAACTCCGTTAAGCTGAAGAGATCGGCCCCTCCAGCAGCAGCAGTAGCAGACGTTTCATCGTTAGCCGCAGCAGTAACGCTAGCGTAGGTACGTCCCCAAACAGGTGGAGGCGTCGTATGCGGAACCGTCGTATGCGGAACCGTCGTAGACGGTGATTTAAGGGGTTATTCATTAGCTGGTTTCTTCCGCTGCTTTTCCAGCACCTCGAGGTAATTCTTCCGAACGGGGCACCCGCAAAAGTTTGCTGTGTGGTTTCCTTGACCGTTACCACACTTGATCTGAGCTTTGTATCGCTCAGCGTTGTCGTTGTTCCCAAGGTTCGTCCTCCGGGGCAGGAAACACTGATCAGTAAGATGGTCGTTTCCGGATTTGACACACTTGGGGGCCAATGTGCAACTACGGGAACCGTGACCGAAGCGTTGGCATCGGTGGCATTGCGCTGCGTCGGACGATCGTTTGGCGAAGTACTTCCAGCTTACCACAAATCCGTCCAACGATTTGATCCGGCGAAGGTCTTGGAGTTTAATTGACCTACGGTCGAACACTAGCAGGTACACGGAAAGAAGGTTTATCGTGAATCTTACTAAATTTCGGTTAACAATCCTAAAAAAATTGGTTGTTTTTTAACCACCAATTTTTTTAGCTGGAAATCCTAAAAATAAATCCTGGATTTGACAGCTGGATCCAGGTCCTAAAAATGATAAATCCAGCTAAATTTTTAGTAAATTTTACTAATTTGCAAGCTGGAAAAATGCTGTCAGTCAGTTAGGCTGTTACAACTAGTTTTTTTGGAATCATTCTCAAAATTTTCCATTGATGGCTGCGAAGCCAGGTATTTTCACACATCTTTTTAGCTAGTTTAGCTAACTTTGCCACTATTCTTGGTAGGTGTTTTGGTTGGAATAGCTAATTTTTCCACTATTTCTACAAGTTTTCTTTCAAAAGCCTCCGTTGCTGCCTGCAAAGCACGCATTATTCACCCAGCCTTTTGGCTGATTTAGCTAGTTTCTTTTTTGTTCTTGCTTCGTTTTTTGGAAGTCCAGCTAGATTTTCGACTGTTTTAACTGGTAATTTCGAAATCATTTTAAAAATCCCTTGCTGCCTGTAAAGTTGTTTTTTAATTTTCAAAAACACTTTTTGCTGGTGTAGCATGATTTTCCGCTATTCTTGGTACGTTTTTTGGTAGAGTAAGTTCTTTGGATGTTTCAATAGTTTCCAGGCTTTTTAAACTACGTTATAGTTGATCATCCTAATAGTGCGGCTTTGTTGCGATATTCTATTGACAAATAAATAAAAATTAAATACAGTAATACAAAAATACAAAAATACAAAAATACAAAAATACAAAAATACAAAAATACAAAAATACAAAAATACAAAAATACAAAAATACAAAAATACAAAAATACAAAAATACAAAAATACAAAAATACAAAAATACAAAAATACAAAAATACAAAATACAAAATACAAAAATACAAAATACAAAAATACAAAAATACAAAATACAAAAATACAAAAATACAAAAATACAAAAATACAAAAATACAAAAATACAAAATACAAAAATACAAAAATACAAAAATACAAAAATACAAAAATACAAAAATACAAAAATACAAAAATACAAAAATACAAAAATACAAAAATACAAAAATACAAAAATACAAAAATACAAAAATACAAAAATACAAAAATACAAAAATACAAAAATACAAAAATACAAAAATACAAAAATACAAAATACAAAATAATACAAAAATACAAAAATACAAAAATACAAAAATACAAAAATACAAAAATACAAAATACAAAAATACAAAAATACAAAAATACAAAAATACAAAAATACAAAAATACAAAATACAAAAATACAAAAATACAAAAATACAAAATACAAAAATACAAAAATACAAAAATACAAAAATACAAAATACAAAAATACAAAATACAAAAATACAAAAATACAAAATACAAAAATACAAAATACAAAAATACAAAAATACAAAAATACAAAAATACAAAATACAAAATACAAAAATACAAAAATACAAAAATACAAAAATACAAAATACAAAAATACAAAAATACAAAATACAAAAATACAAAAATACAAAATACAAAAATACAAAAATACAAAAATACAAAAATACAAAAATACAAAAATACAAAAATACAAAATACAAAAATACAAAAATACAAAAATACAAAAATACAAAAATACAAAAATACAAAATACAAAAATACAAAAATACAAAAATACAAAATACAAAAATACAAAAATACAAAAATACAAAAATACAAAATACAAAAATACAAAAATACAAAAATACAAAATACAAAAATACAAAATACAAAATACAAAATACAAAAATACAAAAATACAAAAATACAAAAATACAAAATACAAAAATACAAAAATACAAAAATACAAAAATACAAAAATACAAAAATACAAAATACAAAATACAAAATACAAAATACAAAAATACAAAAATACAAAAATACAAAAATACAAAAATACAAAATACAAAATACAAAATACAAAAATACAAAAATACAAAAATACAAAAATACAAAATACAAAAATACAAAATACAAAATACAAAAATACAAAAATACAAAAATACAAAAATACAAAATACAAAAATACAAATACAAAAATACAAAAATACAAAATACAAAAATACAAAAATACAAAAATACAAAAATACAAAAATACAAAAATACAAAATACAAAATACAAAATACAAAAATACAAAAATACAAAAATACAAAAATACAAAAATACAAAAATACAAAAATACAAAAATACAAAATACAAAATACAAAAATACAAAAATACAAAATACAATACAAAAATACAAAAATACAAAAATACAAAATACAAAAATACAAAAATACAAAAATACAAAAATACAAAAATACAAAAATACAAAATACAAAAATACAAAAATACAAAAATACAAAAATACAAAAATACAAAAATACAAAAATACAAAAATACAAAAATACAAAAATACAAAAATACAAAAATACAAAAATACATAAATACAAATTAAAATTAACATAATTTAACTTAATTCAACTTAATTCAACTTAATTTATCTTACTTTAACTTAATTTTAATTAATTCAACTTAATTTAACATAATTTTACTTAATTTAACTTAATTTACCTTAATTTACCTTAATTCAACTTAATTGAACTTAATTTAACTAAATTTTACTTTATTTTACTTAATTTAACTTTATTTTACTTAATTTAACTTAATTTACCTTAATTCAACTTAATTGAACTTAATTTAACTGAATTTAACTTAATTAAACTTAATTCAACTTAATTTAACTTAATTTAACTTAATTTAACTTTATTTAACTTAATTTAACTTTATTTAACTTAATTTAACTTAATTTAACTTAATTTAACATAATTGACTTTAATTTAACTTAATTCAACTTAATTTAACTGAATTTAACTGAATTTAACTTAATTTAACTTAATTTAACTTAATTAAACTTAATTTAACTTAATTTAACTTGATTTAACTTAATTTAACTTAAATTAACTTAATTTAACTTAATTTAACTTAATTGAACTTAATTTAACTTAATTTAACTTAATTTAACTTATTTTTTCCTAATTTCACTTAATTTAACTTAATTTAACTTAATTTAACTTAATTTAACTTAATTTAACTTAATTTAACTTAATTTAACTTAATTTAACTTAATTTAACTTAATTTAACTTAATTCAACTTAATTTTACTAAATTTTATCAAACATTTTTTAACAACAATTGAACTAAATTCTACCAAATGTAACGAAATTTCAAAAAATGTATCTTAGTTTAATTGAATTTAACAAAAATTTCTAGATATAACCACACTTGACTAAATCTATTTCTTTTTTACTATGTTCAGTTTAATTATACTAAACTTAACTTTAGTTAATTAAACTTGATTTTTAATCAATCATATTTTAACTAAATTTAATTAAATTTCTCTAAATTTTACTGATTTTAACAAAATTTAATCAATTTTACTTAATTTAACTGAATTCTACTTTTTTCTAAATTCAACCAAATGTAATTCAAATTAACTTTCACTTAATTTAAAGTAATTTAACATTATTTAACTCTATTTTTTGATGTGCTTCAAATGCATAAAGTGCCTTGCTTGTACGGATCTGTCAAACATTGGCCAGTCTATATCTGGACACTCTGTACCCGCAGCCTTGAAACTTATGACTTTTCAGTATCAAGGTGGACTAGCTCATTCCTTTTTCAGGGCAGAGACCATCTACTTACAGGTAGTCGTAGACCTAAGCTACTGACTACTCATCACTCAGGGTCGGCATTTCTACTCAGCGATTCAAGTGAGACACGGATGATATAAAAATCAAGAACCACAATTTTCTAATTAAAACGTGTATTTCTGGGATAGTGTAGGGCCAGCGGTTCTCAACCTGGGGTACATGTACCCCTGGGGGTACCACGAGCGGTCTCAAGGGGTACCGGAAGACAAACCCCGTAATGGCGAACATTTGAATAATATCCCAGACAAAAATTTTGAGAGAAGCAAAAACCAACAGATTAGAAACAAAAAAATAACGCAACAATTTTTGCAGGTTATTTTATTCACTTCGTTTTTGCAAATCGATTATCATTAAATTTGAAAAAAACAACTATTTTGCTTTATAGAGCATTCTACGTGCGTATGTATTGCGTGTACGTACACGAAAATAAAGTGAGGTTAAATTTTGTCAGCCAGCAAAACCAAATGATGCGCTAGTGTGCGTACGCGAAACGTCATAAAGCTATATTGATTGATTCATACAAAATGGGGCTGTCCATATACAAGTAAAAATATTTAAAATATTTAAATGAGAAAAATCG
This sequence comes from Culex quinquefasciatus, assembly GCF_015732765.1. Taxonomy (NCBI): domain Eukaryota; kingdom Metazoa; phylum Arthropoda; class Insecta; order Diptera; family Culicidae; genus Culex; species Culex quinquefasciatus. Next base: position 93,502,649 of record NC_051863.1, on the reverse strand, counting down.
CTTGCATTTTATTATTTTAAATAAAGTGTACCGTTTTTTAGATTTTTGCTCATTTTTCTTTAAATTTTTGTCTCATATCTGTAAAAGAAAGAAAGAAACTACCATCTCTTAAACAAATTCAATAGGTTGGTAAAAGATTCTAATGTTTCATAATTTAACATTATATTTTCGACCTGTCTTTTAGTTTTGCCAAAAATTAAACTTAGGAAAAATGTTTTTATTGTAATGTTACCCAATAAGGTACCTAATTTTTTAATTGATATTATCTTGGAAAATATGGATCTCATTTTCAATGTTACAAAAATGTGTGATTAAGTGATTTTTTTCTTAATTTTTCTATTTCAATTTCAAGATCAAGACTTTTCTTCAAAATTATCAAACAAAACGCCTTTTCGAAATATTATCGTGGTGTTGTTTAAAAGGTTTAAATGTTCAATGTTCAAAAAGCTGTACCGTCATCTGGGGCGAAACGGGACACATGGGGCGAATTGGAACAGCTGTTTTAGCCTTGTTACTGTACAATATTTGGATATTTTTTAATAGTTTCGGATAGAACAGACACAGAACATCTGTAAAAGTGCATCGTTTTCCAAATTTCAAGCTTTTAAGTGTTCTAAAAACTGCTGTCCCTATTCATACTGTAGTCCCGATTCGCCCCAGATGACGGTAATAGTAATTTATGAAACAAGTTGCAAAAAGAGGATTTTTTCAGCACGAGTTGTACATTTAACCAACGAGGTTCACCGAGTTGGATAAATTCGACGAGTGCTGAAAAAATCAAGTTTTGCAACGAGTTCCATACAACATTTTTTGCAATTCCAAAAAACACTTATTGAGTGAAATTTTAAGTCAAATTTTCATGTATTTGTCAATAGTTCGTTTAAATCAAGACAATGTTGAAAAGTGTTACTTTTCGAAACAAGTGCTGAAAAGTTCAACTTTTCAGCACCCATTTCAGTGCGTAAAAGTAGAACTTTTCAGCATTTATTTTGAAAAGTGTTTCTATTCGATTCTGTTATTTTTGGTACAGAAAAGTAGGCTATTTCGTCGTTCAAGAATTACAGTAAAAGTAAGTAGTTTCACGACGGAATTGCAAAAGATTTTTAGGAATGCAAAATATTTGATTTTTTAATTGAAAATAGTTACAACTTGAAAACTTAACTTTATCAAAAAGTTTTTAAGTAAAATTTACAATATTTTCAATCGAATCGAAGAAAAGTAGGGAAGGTGGGGCAAGAGGAACAATCGCTCGTATGGCCGTAATTTTTTACAATTTTGATGTTTCCAGTATGAGGAATTGTTGCTAGCAATGCGATTAGCTGATTCTACTACCACATAACCGCCAAAACAATGTAAACGCCACTAGGCATAAGATTGAATGAAGTTTTTTTTCAAAACCTTTGTTTTCTTATAATATTTGGAAAGTACAAAATAAGGCTTACCCAGTACTTGTTTTAAAATAATTTTAGACACAAACTTTAACTTTTTAACAATATTTTTGGATTTTTTTAATATACAAAAAAAATATTTTTTCACTTTTTAAGTGTTTTTGAATAACCCTGAGTCAATGCGGTTTCAAAAACACCCAGGAAGCAAAAAAAAAAATGGCGAAAACATTTCATGTTGAAAAACTAAGGGGTACCAGCAGGTTAAGCAAAACGAAAAGGGGTACCTAGCCAAGAAAAGGTTGAGAACCGCTGGTGTAGGGTGTGGGTGTGTGTGGGGAATGTGGGGCACTTCAGGGGCAACGTACCGATCAGCAGCTGGACTCGCAGCGAGGCTTCGCTGACTCCACACGAACTCTCGAACGCCTTCGGCGTTCACCTGCTCCAAGGCCGGTCACAGGAGCGCCCTCGACTGTGCCGCCGCGATCCCGTAGGGGGGGGGGGATGTTCTTGAGCTGCTGGTTGGTCGTCGACTTCCGGATGGCTTGAGCTGCTGCTGGGTTGGGCTGGAACGCAGAGGTAGGCCAGCGGGCGTTGCTGGTCCTACTTGCGGCAGGCGTCTTCCCTCAGTGGCGGATTCGGCAGCCCCAGAGTCCACTGATTTGGGCGTGCCGAGAGGGGATAATCTCCTTGACGTGTTATGGCGCCGCGCGCCAGAGATTCGGGTCGGTGCTTGACGATAAAACGTAGCCAACGGCTCCTGCGCACTCACGAGGCTAGGTTCACCTGTTCCCGTGTGCCGTCGCGCCGACGGACTGGACTTCCGTTCGGGGCTCTTCCACTTCCGGAAGGCAATGACGTGCGCAGTACAAATAGACAATACTGGCACAAACGGACACGACTTAACACACGGACGCCTGAATGGCAAAAGAGGCCGATGCTAAACATCGGCGGGCCAAGAAGACATTTCCCGCTCGAATTCCAAACGGGAGGGGAAAAGCTCCATTTTCTTTTCCACCCAATTCGAGTAGTCCTGCCCTATCGCTGTCAAGGACTATCTCGTTACAGCGGCACGAAAACCCTTCTACTGCCATGTATTGTGTGATGTTGTATGTACGGAATAAAGTAGAAAAGTGAAGGTTCGTTGAAGAATTGTAACCAACGGTTACACTATCCACCACCCCGGTGAAAAAAAATGTGTAAGCTCAACGAGGTTTTGCATTTTTTTTACAACAACGCTTTATTCAACCATCGTCGGCCTTTACTGGATTCGTGGGTGTGGACAAAGAAACCTACAATTCTCAGGTACAACTACTCTACAACGCGCGAGATTATGAACCTCCACAAAACAACTCAAATAATAAATAAAATAAACAAGACATGCACAAACTACAAGAATTCAATGAATAAATTAACATAAAACATGCAGAAACAAATTAAAAATTAAATTAAAATCATCCCGTAATTGGGGTAGACAACTCTATATCCATGTTGCGCAACAAAAAATAATATTTACAAATTAGATCACTTCCGATCCGGGAGGGGTGATTCAAAATTAAATTGAGCCCCTGCAGCAAACTGTCTCTGCAGATGACAGATGCAAAAACGTCACGACTGACACGTCGCCGAACTGTCAAAGCATAACGCAATGTTTACTTTTCATTCATCAGTTCGGTCGACGGTGTAGTTTTTGTGAACGGTTTTTTCGTTTTTCTGGCCAGATTTCGTGATGAAATGACGGTATGTTTGGTAAGTACTTACAAAATTGGTGAATGAACACAACGAAGAAAATCTTCGTTCAAAATTTCCTTCATTTGTAGCCCATTGAAGGACAAACTTTCGTGGCGTTTTGCTGCCAGTGCGTCATCTTCGCGAGGAAGATGAGCCTGCAGAAACCCACTAAATTCCCGGGATGAACCGTGAAAGCCATCTTGGCTAAGCAAGATGCACTTCAGGTTAGTGTACACATTAAAATTGCAATTAAAATCACTAATTATGGTGGCCTTGACCGTGACTTTTCAGGTTTGGCACTACTGGCCGTGATTTATGGCACAGTCCCCTCACTACCACTCCACATCCGGCGCTCGGACACAAGGGCACAACGGATTACCCCTTGGTCGTCTCATCGGATGCCAGTGCAGCTATGGACCGCCAGCATAAACATAACAGGTATACCTTTTCATTATTTTTGACCATTCTGGCCGTTGAGAACTCCACTCGCGGACTTTGTTCGGGTGAAGGATAAAAACTTATCACTCCTTCACCGTCCCTTGATCCGCCAGTGTAACTATGCAGTCTCAACCTCAAACATAATTTTACTCACTTTCTCGACTAGGGGTGTTCAAAATCCACTAGTCTTTGAGTTCAAAAAGTTTTTCACAAATACAAAATTTTACAAAACGCTTACACATTTTTGACACAACATTAAACATTCAATAGTACGGTTATCTAATAATATTTTATTTTTCTTGTTGGAGCCCCAACGCGTCGATAAGATCGGCAACACTGGACAACGCGGTTTGACAGGTTTGAGATCCACCCTGTGATGTTTGCGCGCAACGGCACCCGTTGCTGCGATTGAGAAGGCGAAGAAAGCGCGCAAAAGAGGAACGACCGAGCGCGCGTTTTGTTTACGTCACCAGTCCTTTTTCACCAGTTGAAACGGAAACATCTCGCACTTTAATTCTAATAAATTAAGTTTAGTTAGTGTAAAGAAGTGCTTCTTTCCTTCGCCCACGGGCGCGTCCACCAGTCTACAGTCCGCCGAAAGTGTCCACCGTCGCTTTCAGCTCCGGCACACCAAGATTTGGTTGGTGCCATCTTCGCCGTTTTCGTGGGGCCAAGTCTGGCCCGAACATTCTCTTTAAATTGCAGGTTCGCCATTCCATCACTTCGTTCTCGCCGTAATCATCCGGGTCTTCGGGTTGATCCGATCGTGAGCTCCGAAGGTATATGAACCCTTCACCAGCTCCCGTGGACTGCCAACCCTCGGTCGAATTTCTTACGTTCATCCGAAGTGTGGAATGTAAACTACAGTTAGAAGAAACTAATAAAATTTATTAAAATATTCGCACAACCTCTCCTCGATTGGCAAATCCGGATCTTTCTTCCGCATCTTCGAAATCAATCCGACAATCTCTTCCAAATCAGGGTCTATTTCCGTTTCCAAATCATTTCCATTTCCGTTTAGCAAAGTTATCACAGATGTTTGTATTTTCCTAATTTCTTGTTCAAATTCCTTAAATTTATGTTTGGCCTTATGCTTGACCTGCGACGATTTCGTCGGCTTTGGTAGGTTCCTTGCCGAACTGCCCATGTCTGAGTCCGACGACCTACTCGATTCTTGTCCTATTTGTTTCTGAAACTTTACAGATCGTGGCCTCCTCTTCGGGGAACTTCCGTTGCCCGAATCCGGCGAAGACCGCGACTGCTTCTTCTTCAATTTCTTGCCACCGACCTTGCCGGGGACAGCTTGCCTTTGCTTTTGGCCGATCCCGCTGCCGGCTGAGGTGGTCTTTCGGTTTTGTTTCCGGTTCTGGTTCCCTAAACTCACAGGTCGCAGCCACCGGCAAGTAGCGGGTGTTGGCTGCTTCCAGAACTATGGACAGGTCGCGCCGGAAGAGTTGCATGATGCGCTTCACCTTAACAACGTCCTCCGGTAGCAACGTTCCCTCAGCTCGAAGTTCTCTGAGGAACTCAAGATTAAAATCAACATCTTTCTCTAATTCTTCCAGGGGGTAATTAGGATGATTAGAGCCGACGGGACTGGGCATCTCGGCTAGACCTTCATCGTCCGAGCAGTCTGCGTCGTACTCCTCACCCTGCCATTCCACTCTACTCCATTCCACTTTCTTTAGTTTTATTCTTTTCCTTCGTGTCATTGTGTATGGAGCGAGATGTGTCGACTGCAGTGCAAGTCGTAAAATTTTAATTTTGTCTAGGTGGTGGGTTCATGTGTGTTGTTGTTTGGTGTTATTGATTACAGGGATGCATGTGTGGGTTCATAATCTATGTAATATGTTTAATGTGAGTTCAATCGGTTTCCGAACAACACAAATTGCCCAAAACCACGAATTTTTCAAAACCGAAAACGGCTAAACAAAGCGTTGAGTAAGCGCAAAAACGCTCAATTGATTTAAGACCGTTTAAGGCACTAACACAGATTTTTGGTCGGGGCGGGGAAAGTGTGCAGGTGAAGAAAGCCGTGCTAGCACGGATCCCTGCCACCTCCCGAAGGAAAAATCCTTAGATTTTTACACCACCCGGTCAAACTTGATCGCTTTTCGTGCTTTCCGCTAGGAAGCCAATTGAAACTAATGACTTTTCAGTATCAAGGTGGACTAGCTCATTCCTTTTTCAGGGCAGAGACCATATACTTACAGGTAGTCGTAGACCTAAGCTACTGACTACTCATCACTCAGGGTCGGCATTTCTACTCAGCGATTCAAGTGAGACACGGATGATATAAAAATCAAGAACCACAATTTTCTAATTAAAACGTGTATTTCTGGGATAGTGTAGGGTGTGGGTGTGTGTGGGGAATGTGGGGCACTTCAGGGGCAACGTACCGATCAGCAGCTGGACTCGCAGCGAGGCTTCGCTGACTCCACACGAACTCTCGAACGCCTTCGGCGTTCACCTGCTCCAAGGCCGGTCACAGGAGCGCCCTCGACTGTGCCGCCGCGATCCCGTAGGGGGGGGGGGATGTTCTTGAGCTGCTGGTTGGTCGTCGACTTCCGGATGGCTTGAGCTGCTGCTGGGTTGGGCTGGAACGCAGAGGTAGGCCAGCGGGCGTTGCTGGTCCTACTTGCGGCAGGCGTCTTCCCTCAGTGGCGGATTCGGCAGCCCCAGAGTCCACTGATTTGGGCGTGCCGAGAGGATAATCTCCTTGACGTGTTATGGCGCCGCGCGCCAGAGATTCGGGTCGGTGCTTGACGATAAAACGTAGCCAACGGCTCCTGCGCACTCACGAGGCTAGGTTCACCTGTTCCCGTGTGCCGTCGCGCCGACGGACTGGACTTCCGTTCGGGGCTCTTCCACTTCCGGAAGGCAATGACGTGCGCAGTACAAATAGACAATACTGGCACAAACGGACACGACTTAACACACGGACGCCTGAATGGCAAAAGAGGCCGATGCTAAACATCGGCGGGCCAAGAAGACATTTCCCGCTCGAATTCCAAACGGGAGGGGAAAAGCTCAATTTTCTTTTCCACCCAATTCGAGTAGTCCTGCCCTATCGCTGTCAAGGACTATCTCGTTACAGCGGCACGAAAACCCTTCTACTGCCATGTATTGTGTGATGTTGTATGTACGGAATAAAGTAGAAAAGCGAAGGTTCGTTGAAGAATTGTAACCAACGGTTACAGCCTCCCCCCACGTAGACAGATGTCCATACAAAAAAAGTGGAGTGTGGACAAACGCCAGCCTCCACCCCCCCGCCAAAGGATTCACGACAAAGGGATGCCACCAATCGTCCAAACAAAAATTAGAGGCTCAACTTCTAACCTCTTTCCCTCAACACAAAAAAAACTTCTCACCTAATCAACTGAAGATCTCAGCCCGCAGAAAGTCTTCCTGGCTTTTAATCCATTCACTCAGGCACCACCATCGCACTTGCACTTTCGACTTTCAACAGAATCGTCACAAAACTCCGCGTACTGAGCGGCTTAAACAGGATCAAACACGATACGAGACGTTCTCTTGCTTTGTGTTGGTCTCGAACTGATGATCTGTCAAAAAATCCATGCTGCCGGTTCCAGCTAGTTTTTCGGTAAAAGTAGGCAAAATTGTGCTGAAACACCATTATTTTTGGTGAAATCTCTCCTGTCATTTTGATTTGGGCTGTCAGTTTTGGATAGCAAATCAGCAATCAGGGTTAGCTGTTTCACCAATCCCAAGTTGGTAAATTTACCTGTAATTTTAGCTAATTTAACCAAAAAATCACTGTTCCACCAATTTGAAGCCAGCTAATTTGAATTGTTAAATTTAAGATGGATCTCCTTTCCGTGTAAAGAACCTGTAACCGTTTCTGACCTTGAAAGTACTCTAATCTCTCGCGGGTTTACATCATACTCCTCAAGCACTTCCGCTAGCTGTGCTGGAGTCACCGGTATATATCCAGTAAGCACAATTTTCACGGGGGCCTGGTCTCGCGGCTCGTAAGAAAAGTTCGGAATGTCACCACCTTTAAGCACGGTTAAGTGTGACAACACGTACGATGTTCATCAGTACGAGCAACTCAAACTCACAACCAGCTCGAGACAATAAATTGTGCACTGCTGCGCCGGGATAGTCGGGAATAACAATTGGCACTTGTTTTTTGTTCTTCGTTTTCGCATGGTCCTCGCGAAACCGGAATGAATGTTTTCCCCGCGGGGGGAACCATTCTCGAGTTTTCGTCAGGACCACGTTGAGGAAAATAAAAAAAAAAAAAAAGCGCGGAAGAAAGTAAACTTGCAAGCTCGAGAGTTGCTTGTACGTAGAGCAGGGGTGCTCAAAGTTTTTGGATGCTGTGCCAATTTTGATGCTCAAATGAACTTGCGGGCCATGCGTATAAAATTGATTATTTATATAATGAAATTACGTTATATTAATGTGAAAGACTAAAAAAAACATCTATTACTTGAAGTTTTTCTTTACATTTCTGTTTTTTAACATTTTCGTTATTTAAAAGTAATAGAAAGCGGAAAATTTCAGTTATCCATCAGTTTTGTTGATATAATTGTTTTTGGTATTTGAAAAAAGGTATTTAGTTGAATGTAATTGTGTTTTCATTTACATTTTAAGTATTGTCTACATTTTGAAAATGAAAACATAAAATCAGAACAATTCATGCTACGGCATAATTTTATCTTTGAATTGCACAGCAAAAAATCCGATGGTAAAATCGCATGCAAAAGCATGCACATCACCTTCGTTAAAATAAACACTTAATATTACACACTGCATGTACATTTTTTGCAAACACAATAAAAAGTTGCAACCGACGGGATTCAAACCCAGCACCAACAGTAAGGACTGGCGCCTTAGCCCACTCGGCCATCAGACCGATGAAAAGCTGTAAGGATAAACGCATATATGAGCTTGACATTTCGGTCAAGCAGGTTTCCCATACTGATGGGCTACATATTTCAGGGTGTAATATTACACATAATTTCATAAAATAATGCAATATTTATTTTACACCCAGGCCTTTTACACGCAGCTGGATTACTTCATTTTTAGCTGTGTGTTACACTCATGAAAAATGGTTCAATTTTTTTCCAACAATAAGGCCGATGCAAATATTGAAAAAAGATTTTGTCCCTCAACTCTGGCCATGGTCAAAAAATTAAAAGAAATATGAAAATTGAAAATACAAGCCAGAATATTCAAAATTTTAATTAAAAAATTGTTGGAAAATGTTAGAAAAACACACTTAGATTTGCAATCATAATTTTACCGAAAAATTAGCTGGAACCGGCAGCATGGATTTTTTGACAGGTCATCAGTTTGAGACCAAAACAAAGCATCGCGATGCTTCCGATGCATCGGTCCAACCCAATCAATGGAAATGAGTTCCCACGGGAGCTTTGCAGGCTTTGGCGCACCCATGGCTGGAGTCAGAATCGTATTCGGTGCTTTGCTGGCTTTGCACACGTCACATGCACACAAAAAAATATTACTGTAATGACAAAAGTAACTTACTCTCGAAAGAAAAGGTGGTCAAAATTTGCTACATTAAAAGTTTTTTTCTTGTTTTGAAAATGAAAACTTTTACTGCTACAGTTTTTGAAAATCTCATTGCTTACTGAATTAAAAGTTTTAACTTTTAACTATTAACTTTTAACTATTTAACTATTAAAATATTGAAATACTTTTACCGATACAACGATTTTGTTCCAGAAATGCATGGTAGTATCAAAAACTTTCCAACTTTTAAATTAAAAGTTTGAACTTTCTACGAATATTCACCAACGCGAACTTTTAATCCAACGAACGATCTTTTTAAATTTAGAGTATTTTTTCTTTGTGTGTGACTGCACATACCGCTTGACGTCGATGGCCATTTTTGGCCAGTAGTAGTGCAACTGGATCTTGTGCAGCGTGCGATCAAAACCAAGGTGTGCAGCGGTTGGCAAATCATGAAATCTCCTGATTATCTCCTTGCGCAGCGGATTTCGAACAACTTCCTTCCAACGATGACTACGAATCCCCAAAGGATCCGTAAACAGGCAGTTTTTGTAGATTTTTCCATTTTGCAACCGGAAATCCGGAAAGTTGTCTCCATCTTGTTTAATCTTGTCCCATAGCTCGTCGTACCAGGCACTTGGATCGCCAGCGTGTGTTACTACTGTGTTCACGTCTCCAATCCTACTCAGGCAGTCCGGAACCATATTAGATGTCCCTTTACGATATTTTATCTCGCATGCAAATGCGTTTAGTCGGACAATCCAACGAGCCATGAGCGGAGTTGGGTTTTTCATTGTTTTTAAGTAGGTGAGACTTGAATGATCGCAGTAAACCACGAAATGGCTGCCTTCCACGTAACCGCGAAACTTCTCAATGGCACGTATCACCGCTAAACACTCTCTCTCCGTGACGGAGTAGTTTCGTTCGGACGGAAAAGTAAGCAATCACACATTCATTACCATCTGTCTCCTGTGTCAATACTGCACCAATCGCAATGTCGCTTGCGTCACACGCAATTGCAAACGGTTTCGTGTAGTCCGGCGTACGTAACACAGGAGCGGTACACAGTTGTTGTTTAAGAGTGGTAAATGCCTTCTCACAAGCTTCCGACCAAAGAAACTTCGCCCTCGCCTTGGTAAGCTCCGTCAGGGGCGCTGCCGTCTTTGAGAAGTCCTGGATGAATCTACGGTACCATCCCGCCATTCCTAGGAAACGCTGAATCTGCTTTTTGGAGGTTGGAGTCGGAAACCCGCTTCTGTCTTTTCTTTATCCACGTTCCAACCGTGCTTATCTAGTACATACCCCAGGTACTTCAAACTTCGTCGACAGAAGGTGGACTTATCCGTATTGATGGTCAGCCCTGCCGATCTCAGTCTTCTAGCTACTTCCTTCAGCAGTTCTACGTGTTCCTCGAAACTGTCGGTAGCGATCACAAGGTCATCCAAATAAGCGAAGACTTTTGGTTCAAGATTGATAAACAGGTAGTTCATTACTCTGGAGAGTGCTTGGCTGGCAGTGGACAGGCCGAACGGGACGACCTTGAATTGAAAGTGACCTCGCTGAGGGATTGTAAATGCTGTTTTCTGCCTAGATCCTTCCTCCAGCGGAATTTGCCAAAATGCCGCCTCCAAGTTAATCGATGACAAGAAACGTGAACCACTCAGTTTGTTCATAATCGACGCTATTTGTGGAATGGGGTACGCCTCTTGTGTGATGACCGTGTTCAATTTTCTAGCATCTAGGCATAAGCGCATCGACCCGTCCTTCTTCTTAACAGCGACAACTGGACTATTCCATAGACAGCAACGGGCTTCTTCTATTACGTCCATCTTCAGCATCCGATCCACTTCTTTGTTGATGTCTTCTAGCAAGAATCTAGAAGTTGGGTAATATCGCTGTTTGATTGGAGCTGCACAGCCTGTGTCGATCTTGTGGAAGTAGATGCTTGTACGGCCAAGTTTTCCGGTTGAATTAGAGGAGGGGAAACATTCAATGGCTTTCTGCAACTTATCTTGCTGATCTTTAGTGAGAGAGCTGACCTTTGACACGTCTGATTGCACCGTCAACTCGATCCCGCTGATCTGGATTCGCACGCCGAAGTTGTTCCAGAAATCCATCCCCAAGATGAACGTATCTGGAAGTGACTTTACGCAGATAATCGGGAGTGTTTGTTTCCTTCCATTGTATTCTATTGGAACGTGTGCGTAGAATGACACCACGTGTGCTGTATTATCTGCTGTCCGAATCGTGCCTTGAACCGTCAACTGCTTCAATCCCATCTCCATTATGCTGTTTACAATTTTCCGCCAATCACGCTGCATGTTGCTCCACTATCCAGCAAAGCCTTCCAAGAAGTTCCCATGATCCCAATCTCCGCGTATGGTCTGTTGTCACCATTCGTGTTAACTATCAAAGAAGATATTTCTTTAAAGTGTTCAATGTTGTTAAGCAAAGGAATCTTTGAAGCAAGCGGCCTGACCACCTCCTTTAATGTGGAAACCCCGCCGGTCCATTTCCCTGGTTCGGTCGACTGGTACCAGCTGAAAGTGCCTGACTCATGCGCGCGAAACAATCTGCACAGTTACGAGAAGTCGTGTCCTTTTTCCCACAACGATAGCAGAAAAGGTACGTCTTCGGCTTGTCACATGTGGGAAAAATATGTCCTTGTTGCCCACACTGCCAGCAGCTGATCGTAACCGCACGCTCCCCTTGATTGTTCCCCGTAACCGGTCCTCTAGGAGTCCACCTTGATGGTCCGGCCACCGCATACAACTCTTGTCCACCTTCATAAAGCTCTTCCTCAGGAACTGATTCTAGATGCGCATCCGCACCCGCTGGCACTGAAACTGCAGCGACTTCCAGACTGCTCTCATCGATGATAATCAATTGCTGTGGTCTTGGTGGAAAAGGACGATTCCAAGAATATCCCGGATGTGTAGGTTTAGAATGCTTGCTGACAAAAGGTGTGGCTAGGCTCGGTTCCACCAGAGCAGACCGTGGTACAACGGCAATTTTGTTCTTCTGTGAAAACAACTTCTTGCTGTCGTAGTCCTTGCAAACAGCCGATAAATCAGCCATTGTTGTTGCCCGATATGCTGCGGCTACTCCGGAAAACTCCGGGTTCAAGTTGGATTTGAGGACGAAGAACATCTCTTGCGGTGGCAAAACTTGCTCCACCAATTCGAATAAGGCCTGCATGTCACGCGCTTAGTCATCAAATGTTTCATCCTGTCCTTGGAATCTCCAGAATATGTCTCGCTTTATCAATTGTGAATGATTTGGTGGCAGAAATTCGGCTTTAATCTCCTGCACTCCCAATCTCCAAAACGTTCGTGATTACTCGTGTACCACTCCAGAGCTCTGCCGCGCAAAAGATGCTTAACTCCTCTCAGTAAAGCTTGCCCATCCATTTCCTCTGTGTCCGCGAACGATTTGACTTGCTTGAGAAAAGTGGCTAGCCGCATCACGTTCTGCTCTCCAGAGTAAGTGAACGGCCACTTGTGGATTGGCTGGAACGAACGACGGTTGTTGTTGTTCAGATTGTGTGGTCTTGGTTGTACGTTTAGGTCTCGCAACAAATGACGAATCACATCATCCCGGATGTCAACCGGAAAAGGATTCATCCCACGATTGTTTCCAGCGTTCTGGTTTGATCCTCCCGCTTGTTGTCCAGCTCCAGGATTTGATTGACGTCCTAGAAGGCTAGACTGCAGATTGGGATTCATTAAACGGTTCAGGAGATTCTGATCATCAGGAAGAAGCTCTTCTTTAGGATCCAATCGCTCCTCCTGACCGTCCAGAACCGTCGCATTGTTCAGATAGGTTATAACCCCCTGAATGTTTTCAATCCGTGATCAACGCCAGTCGCCCTCTGTAGTGGATTAGTTTACTCTTGCAGATCGCTAACTCATTAACATTTTCCTCGTCCAGTGCATCTTTGCAGCGCTCCCGCAGGTTCACCAGCATGTTGTTGCATAACGTCAGATGCTCCGTCTGATCTATCACATGATCTGCGCATGCTGGAACCCCCATACTCCTCGCTTCCTGTTCCAACAGTGCACATAGTTTTCCAGTTTTCTCTCTTCTGTTCCTGCTGTTCGCTTCCGGAGCATTTCTCAGCAGAAGTTCGTAATCCAACTCACTTGTCGACAAATGTAGAATATCCATCCTGAACGACTCAACACGACTCACAATTCACACCCGAAAGATGAATGACAGCTTTTGACAACACTGAAAACACAAGATTGTCTTCAGTCAATCGTAGCATCCACCAAACAACAGCAAAATGTGTGAATTTTTAACGTTGGGCGCTATTATTACTATTTCTAATCTAGTTCTAATCCTTGCGATCAAACCACACTTAAAACAAGTAAGGTCGAATAAGCAAACGATGACAAAATGCCCTTAAGATCAAAGTTTGCGAAGGCGAGCTTAAGTAAAATGCCCAGCAGAAAATTGAATGTTTGAGACCTTTTTGCGCTCATTTAGTTCATGCCCGGCCCGGCACATCATTTGGTTTGTAAAAAATCTCCAGCAGGCAATATTCGCGGCTTAGATGAAAATTAGCCAATGCTAAGTTTTTGTTTCTTATATTTAACAAACATTCTTATTATCTACTCAGACCTTCTTCTTTCTCCGAGCTCTCTTCCTTTTCTTCCTTTTACTTGTCGCTGCCGTGAAATACTTGACGACCAGCGCTCGATCGCACTGGTTTTGAGATCCCTCGACGATCCGAGGCGAGTCTAAGACTCCACCGAGAGCCGCCGCATGCAGTGGCTACGGTGTAGCGTGCTTTGGTGTAGCTGGTGCAGATCGGTGACGTTAATCAACTCACCAATACTAGCGCCGCTCTCGTTCTTCCCCGTCCGCTGTTACTGTCGTCACACGACTTTGCCCACAGAGCGCGTGTGTATGTATTGATTTCGTTGTGTTTCGCTGGCTCGCCGCTTCCTCTGAATTTACATACACACACGGATTCTCGCTCACCCGCTAGATGGCCACCGAATCTCGGTGAAATGGTGTTGAAGATTGCGCAAAAGAACCCTGGAAAGCCAAAGCTTGTGAGAAGGATGTCTTTACCAGGTTTCAGATGTAGTACCTCTTGTTGAGGGTTCTTTCTCCGGGAATATGCTGGGCACGGAGTTTTGCACGGACAACCAGTCGTCGGTGATTACCACCGGTCCGAGTGATTTCAACCGCCGGACTTGGCCTTCGTGCAGTTGGCGGTAAGTTCCGGCGCGTCGCGGATCTGCCGAACGATAGGGACCGTCATTTGAGGCATTTCACGGGTAAATTTCACGACGTACCTTAGACTGACTGGATTTGGACTGTCTCCTTTGTCCGTATCCGTGTGGCACCAGCGTGCGCGGCGGATGAGGTGGCCAGAATCGCGATAATTTGTCTGGTGAAGTAAAACAAACTGTAGGTTAGCACTCCCATCGAGGGTTTAACAGTTTGTGGGTTTTACTGTGGATAGCAGTGCGTGGCCGAATGGTTACGCTGTCCGCTTTGTAAGTGGATGATTCTGGGTTCGATTCCCATCTGCTCCAACCTTCCATCGGATGAGGAAGTAAAATGTCGGTCCCGGCCTTGGTTGTTAGGCCGTTAAGTCAATCCAGGTGTAGGAGTCGTCTCCATGCCATAAGTACAAACAACACACCAAACCAAGCCTACTCCGGTGGAATCGCTGGCGGCGGTTGGAGTCGCAATCCAAAGGTCGTCAGTTCAAACACTGGGGTGGAAGGTTCCTTGGAGTAGAAAGAGGTTTGGGTGCTCTCCCCATTCAAGCCTTCGGACTCCTAGGTTCGAGCAGAAACTTGCAATAGAGACCACAAAAGACCCGGGGGTCGTTAATGTGGATGGTTTGATTTTGATTTTTTGGGTTTTACCTGGTGTGACGCAGAGAGAGGCTGACGTACGTTATTTTTGCGGCAGCGATTTCGTGTGTGGCACGGGCGAGAGTTTTGGCTTTTAGCTAGACGGAAGTTGCGTTTCGTAGAGAGAGATAGCACCATCGCGGCAGCAGCATCTACAGCAGCTCTGACGTTTATGCGCCCTGCGCACTTTGCTTTGATTCAGGCTCGTTTACACGTTGCGTTTCTTCTCAGTTTTAGACAATAAAAGGTAACACAAATTGTTTTGTCGTAACAAAACTCAAAAAAATAATGTCAATCTTTGTTAATTTGATAAAATAACTCTTTCAATAACAGAATGTTGGTATACATGTGGTATTCGAACTTCGTTCTAAAATCCTTTTAATATTGGATTTGTATTGAATCCTATTCAGCTGGAATCATGCATCCTCGAATATCCTACGAAAAATGCCACGCTGGTTCTGGTTTAGTTTGTTTCTCTTTCTTTGAATTTCCTCATATTTTTGCCTGCAGCTAAAACATGTTGATGCAGCAGCAGCTCGTTTTCAACAAGCGTTGATAGCTCAGTTGGTAAACGGGTAGTTAAAATGGTGTCTGAACCTTACCTGTCATAAGTTCGATTCCAGTATTCCTCTAGTTTTTTTTTACCTGATATTTTTTGGCTCTCCAAAGCAAGACTTCATTTTCCTGCCTGTTCGATGGATTTAAATACAGCATCAAAATTCTACCCATCTCTCATTGCAATCCCATTAGCCAAATTGAATTCCACCTGTAATCCTATAGAGATTTCTCATTGTTTTTTGTCCAATAAGGTTTATATTTACCAGTAAAGCAGAGACGCATCGAGCTCTACAGGCTCAATAAAAACTCCTTACCTGCTCTGTATGGTAGAACAGAGCTAAGCTCTGTATGCAGCGAACAGAGCAAGCTCCCCAAGTAACCGCGGGACTGTATAAGGTAACTTTAAATCCCCTCTATATCAACATATAAAGTTTGTCTATAGAGTCATGAAACATTATATTCACTTTATACGCATGGAGGTAAAATTAAGTGGCGACGTCTAGAGTTGATACACAGACAAACAGACGTGAATCTTAGTTGATTTTTTCAAAAAAATCCATCGTCCCCACAAGAAAATTCAAAATTGGGCTGCACACTAGCGCGATCTGCAGTCCTGTTGCGGAAACCTCATCGTTTCAATAAACCACTATAAGAGTGTACCCTCTTCCCCTTATCCGATTAAGCGTGTACAAAAGAAAAATGACGTTTGTATGTTGTTTATGTAATGAAACATTGTTATGTTCGAGGGTAAGTTTTTTTTTGAATCAGACAAATTATCGGGAAAAATGCTGCCAAAGTTCCACGCGATGGCGTCAAAGAATGCAAATTAAACAGTTGCTGCACCAGAAACATTGCATTGTGGTATCCTCTTTCGTACGGCGTTCCGCAGCAGATTCAACTCCGTGGTCCGGAACAGACATGAACCATCATTTGTACAGGGTGACAAAGGCAGGTCAAAAGGCCTTGGCTAAAGTGAACAAGGAGGAGCTAGGAAAGAAAACTTTTGTGTTTATTTTAGACGGAGTGGCGAAATTAACGAGAATCTCAATAGGAATATTTTGCTTTCGCAGTTGATGATGCAAAAAACAACAACGTGGATTCAAAAATCTCCCAAAATAACAGTTCTTTTAGTTTATCAAAAACTCCTGAATCATTTCATAGCAAATTTGAATCAATTTTGATCAAAACGATGTTCTTATGCAATTTTTCCTTTGATTTTCACAAAACCTCGTGCTTTTTGTTCTGCTGCAACAGCAATCAAGCGGCATAAACAGAAATATCCCGCGCTCACACACACAACCAATCAATTCAAGAAACGTCAAAGTGTACGGTGGCGACATCATTCTTGATCGTGTCTCGTTGCGGTACTATGGCATCCATGTTTTTTGCTTGTTTGAATTTGAATTGACCGTTTTCGTTGGCGATGGAATAGAAAAGAGTTTCACGTCTGTTTGTCTGTGGTTGATATAAAGTTATGCAGCGGTAAAACCTCAAAATACTACCTTACCGACAGAACAGAAATAGAAAAATCAAAAAGCTTTGCGCAGCTCTTTCCCTCTCTTGGGAGAGTGCTTTCACGCTGGGATGACGATTTTGAAAGTTTGTTTGTTTTTTTGCTGTGTTGCATTGCTTTCGAGATTCTAAACTGCGTGTACTGAGATGTTCCACCTAGATGCCCTGCGTCAATCGTCTCGTCCGTCCTGAAATATGTTCATTCGGATGTTTTTTGTCGACTAAGTCTTACTTGAGGAACAACTTCGTGTTATCCAGGAAAAATGAAAACACCTCCCAAATTAAAACAGAGCATTAATTTGTGATTACACTACAAAGCACTACAAAATATTCACAAAATTCACAATATTCTTCGACGAACAGGCCAGGGCACGGAGCACCAACTGGGCACCCGGTCCCGGTGTCTTGGTGCGATTTCCGCCGGTGGCACGCAGCAACTTGCACTTTTCGACGACGTCCTGAGTGGCCAACAAAGCGGGTGAGGCCTCGTCACGATCGGTCTTGGCTTTCATGTCGCCGGTGACGCGCGAGATACTTTACTTGCCCGAAAGATCCGTGACGTGGACGAAAGCTGGCATCCTCCTTCATAGTTTAGTTCTGGCAGGAAGCCATCGCAGCTAGAAATTTGTACCTTGCGACGAGAAGGAACTGTCAATGCAAAGAGAATAATTTAATACTGAGCCCAGTTAAACTAAGTATAATTGACTCACAATTTTATGGACGCCGAACCGTGCGCCGAACGATTTTACCTGCAGCAAACATAAAAATACCACGAAACTGCCAAACTTTTATTGCCCTCACTAGTGTTAAGTTAGTGTTTTGAAACATTTTAAGAAATGTCAAAATGTGATATAACATTAAAAGCTTACTTTACAGTGATATATAAAGCTTACCATTAATGATTCAAAACATTGTTGTGCTAAATGCTTCGAAACTTTAATTGGCTGTTCTATATGTCATTATACGGTAGGTAATAATGTTTCAAGCTACAAATGTTTCGAAACATTTGGAAAGGCTATTTAAAGTGTCATAGCATCGGGAATGTTTATTTAGAGTGAATTTAGATTTTTGATTTAGTGCTTGTGGTTACTTGGGTCTGTATGGGGAAAAATAATATTGATTTGCATATATCTCAAAAACGATAAGTTTTAGAAAGTTGACATGTTCTAGAAAGTTGCTGGTACCAAAAGGTTCAATATTATTGTCCCAGACGTTATTACAATTTGGTTGATTTTAGTTGTGCAAAACAAGAAAAAACTATTTATTTTCTAAGATACAAGGTATAGAATATTTTTGTTTTCGACAAAGCTGCTCAACTACCAAAAATGAACAACTCTCTCGATGACACCAAAGCTCTATCTTCAATAGATACCGAAATAAAAAATAAAAACTATTTTTATAATAAATACTGCTTGCGACAAACACAAAGCGACCGCGTCGTAGGCACAGGTAATATGAGGCATGTTTGGTAGAGATCGTCTGAAGTGAAAACTAGTATAGCAGAGTGTCCATAGAGAGTTTTTATGTTAAATGCTCTCGTCTGGATGGTTGAAAGAAATTTCAGATAAAATTATACAAATTTATAAAATTATATCCTTTTATTGTACTGGTAAGTAATTAAGATTAGAAACAACAAAATTATTGCACAGCTATTTTTATGTTTGTCTTGACAAAACAAATGTTTAACAAAATTACAAGTTTTGTACAACAAATTAAGATAAAAAACAATTTCAAATACGCAAGTTAAAAAAATAAAATCTAAATCTTCTAACAATTATTTTAATTTTATAAAAAGAAAATCAGTTAACATAAGTTTAACCTTATAAAGATTTCAGGAAACTTTTCTTTTTTATTTAATTCAACCAAAAAAACTATATTTTTCAAGCAAGATAACCATAAGAAAGTTTTAAGCTCTAAATAATCTCTATGATATTTTTTTACATTTTGTCACCTTTTTTAAATAAAATAAGAAAATGAAATTAAATAGCAAAAACCGTTTTTTCTTTATTTTTCAAGCCAGGAAATCAGTGAAGAGTTTCAAGCTCTAAATGCTCTCTATGGAAATTTGCCATTTTATTACCTGTATTCTAAATATTTTTTATTTTTCAAACAAAGGAAAGCAGTGAAGAGTTTTTAGCTCTAAATGCTCTCTATGGAAATTTGCCATTTTATTACCTGTATTTTAAATATTTTTTTTTATTTTTCAAATAAAGAAAAGCAGTGAAGAGTTTTTAGCTCTTAATGCTCTCTATGGAAATTTGCCATTTTATTACCTGTACACACAAAAAAATATTATGGTAATGACAAAAGTAACTTACTTTTGAATTAAAAAGTTGTTAAAATTTGCTACATTAAAAGTTTTTTTCTTGTTTTGAAAATGAAAACTTTTACTGCTACAGTTTTTGAAAATCTCATTGCTCACTGATTTAAAAGTTTTTATTTTTAATTCGACTGTAAAATTTCTTTCATTTTGACGTTCTCGTGTAACCGTGTACGCCTAAGTCGCAAATGTAAACAAACACTTTGGTGGGTCCGGTGGTGCTGGTGAGTCTAGGACGCAAAGCAAAGCCGACCGCGGCAGCAGCCAGGACTCGGACGCGGAAACCTTCGTGAGCCAAACAGCAGCAGCGGAACGCCTTCGAAGGAGGGTGGTGCAGGAGCGGGACGAGGTCGAGTGCTCGAAAGGACAAGGCCAGCTTCCTGCAGGAACTGCAGCTGTTCCACGGCCGGAATGCGTAAGAAGGAAGCTTGGGTGTTTTGTGGGGTTTGTGATTGATTTTGTTTGTTTTTGTAGGATGAGAGGTAGGAATGTGGATTCGCACCGGTTGTATTGGGTGGTGGTGGCCCGGGATTGGTGGTTGAGGTCAATTCGCGTGAGGACCGGGGCGAGATCATCGAGGAGATGGCGCTGCCGAAGCGTTGCGTGAACAATGAGATTGCGTTGAAGAAGATTAACTTCCGGTTTTTGCACAAGTACGCGAAAGTTTATTTTCACGATGGGCCTCCGACGAAAAGGAGGACGACGAAAAGCTACATAATTGGAGGTGGTCAGCGCAGATGTTGCACTCGGTGCCCGGTTTACAGCACCGGTGAGTATTGAGAATGTGTGCAGTGGCTAGCCAACTTCACTTACTTTCCATCTCTTTTAGCAACTTCCCGCCCACAAACACTCACGTCGCGACGGCGCAGCTTCAGCCGAAAGAAATCTGGACAGTGAGCCAAAAAAAATCTGTGTCATTCTCGAAGTAGGATTACGTGCTCAAAATCGAACTCCGTACCGAGGGCCTCATCAACTCCATGTTCCGGATGCGCTTCCAGGATCGGGAACTCCCCGTTCAGGCACTTTACTTTCCAGCCGGAAAACGTCGACCACCCTTCCCGAATCAATGGCCAAATCCTCCAAGACTGTCCTGATTGACGCCGGAAACGTGACCATCGTGTTACACTGCTGTCGCGCGTCGAAGCCTCCATCCGGAACCGTCCAGCCTGGGGTATTCGGAAGTGACCGGTGGCGTACCGTATGAAGCAGAAGCTAGTGGAGAAGCGTTAAATACAAAAAAAGTGTTTTCCTAACATACTGTTTAATTATTTTTTTGTAATAAATGTAAAAAACCAAGCACATTTTTCTGAAATTATCCCTGTAGTGCTAAATGTTGTGTATTCTTGCCATAAAAGGTTTCTTTTACAATTAAAAGTAAAATACTTTTACCAATACAACGATTTTGTTCCATAAATGCATGGTAGTATCAAAAACTTTCCAACTTTTAAATTGAAAAGTTTGAACTTTCTACGAATATTCACCAACGCGAACTTTTAATCCAACGAACGATCTTTTTAAATTTAGAGTAATTTTTCTTTGTGTGTATTCTAAATATTTTTTTATTTTTCAAATAAAGGAAAGCAGTGAAGAGTTTTTAGCTCTAAATGCTCTCTATGGAAATTTGCCATTTTATTACATGTATTCTAAATATTTTTTTTTATTTTTCAAATATAGAAAAGCAGTGAAGAGTTTTTAGCTCTAAATGCTCTCTTTGGAAATTTGCCATTTTATTACCTGTATTCTAAATATTTTTTATTTTTCAAAAACAAAGGAAAGCAGTGAAGAGTTTTTAGCTCTAAATGCTCTCTATGGAAATTTGACATTTTATTACCTGTATTCTAAATATTTTTTTTTATTTTTCAAATATAGAAAAGCAGTGAAGAGTTTTTAGCTCTAAATGCTCTCTTTGGAAATTTGCCATTTTATTACCTGTATTCTAAATATTTTTTATTTTTCAAACAAAGGAAAGCAGTGAAGAGTTTTTAGCTCTAAATGCTCTCTATGGAAATTTGACATTTTATTACCTGTATTCTAAATATTTTTTTTTTATTTTTCAAATAAAGAAAAGCAGTGAAGAGTTTTTAGCTCTAAATGCTCTCTATGTAAATTTGTAATTTTATTACCTGTATTCTAAATATTTTTTTATTTTTCAAATAAAGGAAATCAGTGAAGAGTTTTTAGCTCTAAATGCTCTCTATGGATATTTGCCATTTTATTACCTGTATTCTATTTTTTTTTTTATTTTTCAAACATAGGAAAGCTGTGAAGAGTTTTTAGCTCTAAATGCTCTCTATGGAAATTTGCCATTTTATTACATGTATTCTATTTTTTTTTCAGGAAATCAGTGAAGAGTTTTTTGTTCTAAATGCTCTCTATGGATATTTGCCATTTTATTACCTGTATTCTATTTTTTTTTTTTTTCAAACATAGGAAAGCTGTGAAGAGTTTTTAGCTCTAAATGCTCTCTATGGAAATTTGCCATTTTATTACCTGTATTCTACATATTTTTTTATTTTTCAAACAATGGAAAGCAGTGAAGAGTTTCTAGCTCTAAATGCTCTCTATGGATATTTGCCATTTTATTTTTTTTTTATTTTTTTTTTATTTTTCAAACATAGGAAAGCTGTGAAGAGTTTTTAGCTCTAAATGCTCTCTATGGAAATTTGCCATTTTATTACCTGTATTCTACATATTTTTTTATTTTTCAAACAAAGGTAAGCAGTGAAGAGTTTTTAGCTCTAAATGCTCTCTATGGAAATTTGCCATTTTATTACATGTATTCTATTTTTTTCAGGAAATCAGTGAAGAGTTTTTTGTTCTAAATGCTCTTTATGGAAATTTTGCTATTTTATTACATGTATTCTATTTTTTTTCAGGAAATCAGTGAAGAGTTTTTTGTTCTAAATGCTCTTTATGGAAATTTTGCTATTTTTTTCTCACTACAAGATTTTAACATCAATTGAGTTGAATAATGTAATTAAATTTAAGAGCGAGTTTTTCACCGATGTGAAACAGGTCGTATCGAGGTGCTCCGATTTGGATGAAACTTTCAGGGTTTGTTTGTCTATACATGAGATGAACTCATGCCAAATATGAGCCCTCTACGACAAAGGGAAGTGGGGTAAAACGGGCATTGAAGTTTGTGGTCCAAAACACATGAAAAATCTTAAAATTGCTCGCATTTCCGTAAAACTTCATCAATTTCAACTCTCTCAGACAAAATTGAGACCAAAAAGTGCCGTCTTCTTGGCCTACAAGGCAAAACTAACGTTGTAAAATGTTTGTTCTAGAAAAATTGAAAAACTATGAGAAAAACTGCGATTGGCCAAAAAGTTAATACCGTAGGCTTATAGTCCATGTAATTCCCTATCTTTTGACCTATGGGAGTATGGGTGTTGGAGGCTGTTGCCAAAAGTTATTAAGGTTTTAAAAAATCCATTTTTAACAGTAATTTTCAAAAGCTATGAGAAAAGTTAAACCAATCCTGGATGTCTATGGCACATTTTTAAGGGCTTCAATAGACCTTTCGAATGCATCTAAGAGAGTTGGAATTGATGAAGTTTTACGGAAATGCGAGCAATTTTAAGATTTTTCATGTTTTTTGGACCTCAAACTTCAATGCCCGTTTTACCCCGTTTAGGGCTTCAATAGACCTTTCGAATGCATCTAAGAGAGTTGGAATTGATGAAGTTTTACGGAAATGCGAGCAATTTTAAGATTTTTCATGTTTTTTGGACCCCAAACTTCAATGCCCGTTTTACCCCGGTCTGTATGGGGAAAAATAATATTGATTTGCATATATCTCAAAAACGATAAGTTTTAGAAAGTTGACATGTTCTAGAAAGTTGCTGGTACCAAAAGGTTCAATATTATTGTCCCAGACGTTATTACAATTTGGTTGATTTTAGTTGTGCAAAACAAGAAAAAACTATTTATTTTCTAAGATACAAGGTATAGAATATTTTTGTTTTCGACAAAGCTGCTCAACTACCAAAAATGAACAACTCTCTCGATGACACCAAAGCTCTATCTTCAATAGATACCGAAATAAAAAATAAAAACTATTTTTATAATAAATACTGCTTGCGACAAACACAAAGCGACCGCGTCGTAGGCACAGGTAATATGAGGCATGTTTGGTAGAGATCGTCTGAAGTGAAAACTAGTATAGCAGAGTGTCCATAGAGAGTTTTTATGTTAAATGCTCTCGTCTGGATGGTTGAAAGAAATTTCAGATAAAATTATACAAATTTATAAAATTATATCCTTTTATTGTACTGGTAAGTAATTAAGATTAGAAACAACAAAATTATTGCACAGCTATTTTTATGTTTGTCTTGACAAAACAAATGTTTAACAAAATTACAAGTTTTGTACAACAAATTAAGATAAAAAACAATTTCAAATACGCAAGTTAAAAAATAAAATCTAAATCTTCTAACAATTATTTTAATTTTATAAAAAGAAAATCAGTTAACATAAGTTTAACCTTATAAAGATTTCAGGAAACTTTTCTTTTTTATTTAATTCAACCAAAAAAACTATATTTTTCAAGCAAGATAACCATAAGAAAGTTTTAAGCTCTAAATAATCTCTATGATATTTTTACATTTTGTCACCTTTTTAAATAAAATAAGAAAATGAAATTAAATAGCAAAAACCGTTTTTTCTTTATTTTTCAAGCCAGGAAATCAGTGAAGAGTTTCAAGCTCTAAATGCTCTCTATGGAAATTTGCCATTTTATTACCTGTATTCTAAATATTTTTTATTTTTCAAACAAAGGAAAGCAGTGAAGAGTTTTTAGCTCTAAATGCTCTCTATGGAAATTTGCCATTTTATTACCTGTATTTTAAATATTTTTTTTTATTTTTCAAATAAAGAAAAGCAGTGAAGAGTTTTTAGCTCTTAATGCTCTCTATGGAAATTTGCCATTTTATTACCTGTACACACAAAAAAATATTATGGTAATGACAAAAGTAACTTACTTTTGAATTAAAAAGTTGTTAAAATTTGCTACATTAAAAGTTTTTCTTGTTTTGAAAATGAAAACTTTTACTGCTACAGTTTTTGAAAATCTCATTGCTCACTGATTTAAAAGTTTTTATTTTTAATTCGACTGTAAAATTTCTTTCATTTTGACGTTCTCGTGTAACCGTGTACGCCTAAGTCGCAAATGTAAACAAACACTTTGGTGGGTCCGGTGGTGCTGGTGAGTCTAGGACGCAAAGCAAAGCCGACCGCGGCAGCAGCCAGGACTCGGACGCGGAAACCTTCGTGAGCCAAACAGCAGCAGCGGAACGCCTTCGAAGGAGGGTGGTGCAGGAGCGGGACGAGGTCGAGTGCTCGAAAATGACAAGGCCAGCTTCCTGCAGGAACTGCAGCTGTTCCACGGCCGGAATGCGTAAGAAGGAAGCTTGGGTGTTTTGTGCACCCAAGCTTCCTTCTTACCAAGCAAGTTGGTATGTTCTACAAAGTTGTTCCCCAGTTCAAAACCTATCTCCTACTATAAGAATCAAGTCATTTCATCGATTTATAAAAAAAAACGAATAAAAAGGAAAAAAAGATAGTTTCCCATGGAAAATAAATCAAAATCCCATATAAATTTCAAATTAAAACTGGAGCTCCTAGACCTTACCAAATGGGCTCAAATTTTCAGGAGTGCTTCTGGGGACATAAAAGAACGAAATTCCGGTTGATGCAAGACAAAATAACAACTTTTGTCTTTTTCATAGAAACGTGAACCACGCTACTGTAGAGCTCGATGCGTCTCTGCAGTAAAGTTGTTTTTTGTCTGGTATTCATTTGCCCTTGGAATGGCACGTTTTGGTATTGTTTTGGTCTTTCCCATACAGTTTTTTGGTATGATTTCATGGTATTATACCATTTATTACTGGGCAACCAAGGGCACATTTTGGTATTTGTTATTATGCCAAGTAATACCAAAATATTGTATTCCCGTGTTATTTACCCCTGCTCGGGATGGCTGGGAAGTTGAAGTCACCTAGCACCAGTGTTGCGATTTTGAGCGCTCATCCGCTCATGAGCGAGCATTTTTCGCTCATTCGTAAGGAGGAGCGTGACGCGAGCTAGCTCACGTTTGCTCGTGCTCGTGTTTGCTCATTTATTTTATGAGCGAAAATGCTCATTGCTCGCGCTCGCGCTCATTTTTGCTCATTGAGCAAAATGAGCGGCATTTTTTTACCTGTAACGGGTAAACGACAATAACTTTTTTCAGCAGAGCTTTGAGGTTGTTTTTTAAATGGAGGCTTGAATAGGATAATCTTAATAATATTGGATGAAGTTATTTGTCATATTTTTTGTTTTGAAACTTATTTTGGAGTCAGAATTAAGGGGTTAAGGTGTTACATTAAGATCTGTACACAGTAAAAAACCATAGAAATATTACATCTGGGAAGTACGTCTTTTATGTTAGAAAAATGTGTAATTTTACCACTTTTCTGGTGTAATGCAACTTTTTCAGTCTAAATCGAGGTAAAATTATAACATTCAAGAGGTAATATTCAACCTTACAAAATAACACCATCCAAATGTACAGTTTTTTTACTGTGTACAAAAATAATTCGATTAATAAAAAAAAGTTGATAATAGAGTGACACGTGAAAGTGAACTGTTTAATAAAGCTGAAAAGTATCTTTTAAGGAACACAAATATGATTTCTTGGTAATAAATTACGTAATTTTTTAATCGTGAATGTTTTGAAGTCTGGGCACCTCATCTTGTTTAATCAATTATTTGTAAATAATTTAGCATAATAAATGTCAATTCTGTGTCTTAGATGAATTTCAATAAACTATATTATTTAAAGGAGTCTATTTCAAATAAATAAATAAATAAATGAGAAATGAGTCTGGCCACAAGTAAAATTATGTTTTAATATAAAAAAAATAATTGTCTTCTGTTAACAGCTTATTTAAGACCTAAAAATGCAGTTCCTTGAAAGTTTAGTCTAATTATGAAAGTTAAAATGATAAACTAAAAAGTGTGCCTGGAATTCTAAGTTATTGTGTCTTGAATGCAAATCAGCAATTTTTCATTGATCGGGTATTTAATAAAAACTAGCATTTCTAATTATATAACTCTGAAAAAAATACTAGGCTGACAATATTAGATGAGTACATGCCTCTTTTTCGTGATGAAATTATCTCAGGAAATTGAAATGAGCTTCAAACTTGGCAATCCAATTGGCCTATGCGTGATTCATCAACAATACTAAAAATCTACCTACTTTGGTGATGAGCGCTCATTGAGCGCGAGCGCATGCGATGAGCATGAGCGAGCACGAGCTACCTGACAAGTCCTCATGCTCATGAATGAGCGAGCACGGATTTTTGCTCGCTCGCTCATTCGCAACCCTGCCTAGCACCATAAGACTATCGTTCGCTTTCATCTTGGGAACTATCCAGGTCAAGGAGTGTCTGTGCTGATCGAACAGCGGCTTTTCGTTGTCAAATTTGGGAAAAATGTAGATAACACACACAAACATCGTGGATGCAGCGAGTGGAACTGCAACCCAGACTTGCTCCGGAACGGTACAATCTGGAGGGGAACAATTGGCGTGGCTTTAGGTTCGAGCGGACGGCAAGCAGAACTCCTCCGCCTGATCCTTTACAGCTGTTCGAGGCGGTCCGATCTCCATGGAATACTTCATACCGAAAATTTGACCAGACAGAGTAGCAGAAGTCAACCACGTCTCAGTTATTGCGTACAGGTCGTACGAGGCGGAAGAGATTGCGAGGGCGTAGTTGACGATAGTGGTATTAAGCTCTAGGTAAAGATGACCAACGCCGGTCGCTGACTCATGCAATCCTGGTGCATGCATGTGAAGATCAAGATGCCATGAAATTATAAAAAGAAGTTAAATTTGAGGAGGTCACAAACCACACTTCAAGTTCTTACTCTCATCGAGTTCTTTTGCCGAAGTTCGTAGATTTCCACGTACCACTAGATTTTCCAGCCCACGTGACCTGCAACCATCGATAGCAGCAAGTGAGGTGATAGTTTTTTTAACGCAGCTCATGTGATGTTTGATTCGGATGTCCCTCCGGAAGTTGCATCATGACAGCTTGGGCAACACAACAATCTGCAACATAAGTAACGTACGGGAGGAAGCTAGGAGTTCGACACAGCTGACTAAAGACCAGCGTTAGCAAACAAGAACCGGATTACGCTCACCAAAACCTGCAGCGCGACTGCCCAAGAAACGTCCGCCGCAGGCTCAGGAACGATCCGCCTCTAACCAAGATCTTGGGGACGCGTGACTAGGAAAGTATAGGTGGGAAGACTGCCGATGGCAGAAGACCAGCCGTGGTTGAGCAGTCCGGTCATCGAGCAGTAACGGGGGAGGAACGGGACACGTGTTGGTGACGTGGCCATCTTCGCAGAAGGCAAACAAGAGTTGAGCTAAGAAATAAAAGAGAACTCGGACTATTTCAGCTGACCGAATCAATCTCAGCTACCGATCTCTTGGCGGGCCATATTCCACAGGCAGTCTTCCGGTCAGCTTCGCCTCGTCGTCGAGCTACGTCAGTTGTAGGTGGCAGGCATCCTGGGGTCTTGGACAGTAGCGGACCTGTCTTGACTCGCGGCGTACGTTACTCTACCGATTCCGCCTGGTTTGTCTACCGCCACCGTAGACGTCAATTATTCCATGAAGCAGGTTCTTCAACAGGTTCTGCGGGCACTTGATGATGTTGTACGCTTCCATGCGGCTACGGGTCGGCATCGACTTGTGCTGGAACTTGGAGTTGTGAAACAGACTGAGACAGTACGCGGTCGACGGAACTTGACCGTGGTGCGGATCTTCCTCCTGGACTTGGCACGCTTGGCCCTCAACAGAGCAGCGGCACCCTTCTGCACCTTGGCCTCTACGACCTTGTTATCCTTGGTGGCAGCCTTCTCGCTGCGCCAGCTCCCTTCTTTTTGGCCACTGCAGCTCCAGTGGCTCGGGGCTAGCTTCTTGGCCGTGGTGGCCGGCGGCATCAGCAACCTTTTTGGCAGCAACGGTGACAGTTCCGGCAACAGTAGCAGCCGCTCCTTCTTTGCGGTGGCAGCTTTTTTGTCCGATTCGGTCTTGGGGACAGCGGCTGGGACTTCTTGCCTCCCTCAGTGGCCTTGGCAGACGAATCAGCAGCTGGCGGACGCTTCTCAGTTCGCTTCCTCTGCGCGGCGGCCGTTTTTTTGCAGCTGGTTCCTTCTCCGAAGTGACCTTCTCTAACCCGGGCCGGAGGCAGCAGCGGTATTCGCAAGCTTTTTCTTTCTTTTCGGCCGGCCATACCTCGTGATGAAAAAATGGTTCGACCGGTTTGACACTTCGGTTTGACAGAAGTTGTCAAAAAGTTGGGGAGAGCGAGAGAAAAACGGGAGAGAAATGAGCATGGCCACGTGAGTGGTAAACGGATTTAAAATTGTATGGGGGAAATCCTTGAAAATTCAATATTTTTAACTTAAGGCAAAATATGGTACCAAAAACTAGACGTAGTGATAGGTAATTTTTTTTTCTATAACCAGGAGAAATTTCATACTCCACAGTTGCATAGTTTCTGAGAAATCTGCGAAAAATCGATTAGCATTAGCATTAGCAATAAAGGTCGCACAATTCCGGATGGCTGCAAACTTTGTCGTAAATAACTACGAAGACAGTAATTTAGGGGATGAATAAAAAACTATATCGGTAGTTCCCGTAGTATTGAAGATATTAAAATGTCTGTAACAGAAATCTGGGTGCAAAAGCTATGGTTGATGTGTACCGTTAACTGTAATTAAACGTATAATAGCACTAGACTCTCATCCGGTTACAATATTCCAACACGGGAGATACCATGTTTTCATCTTTAGATGAGCGTGTAATACTATCCAGTAAGATAAGGGGCTCCTGGCCGGTACCTTGCTAACCTCGGGGATTGGAAGGCATGTTAGTAAACATCTATCTAGAATGCGCAGAGATCTCTACGTCACCTAGTGGTATAGATGTTTGTAGGGAGGTTTTGGACTTAATGTTAGTAAATTGAATGTTCTTATTATTTAACACCATCACCACCACCACCAAAAACAATTCCATCACCACAAAGAACCAAGCTAGATTTTAACACAAATACATTACAAAACGAACACGACAATAAAACCATCATCCTGGTACTGCTGCTCACACGATACTGACGCGCAATAATATTCATTAGCACAATGATCCCCCACCGCATGCATGGCAAGAACATGAACACGAACACAACACAAAGAGAACACCACAAAATTCCATCTCCCCATCACTACTGCTTTCACGATACTGACGCGCATTAATATTCATTAGCACAATGACCCCCCACTGCACGCATGGCTTGAACATGAACACGAACACAGCACAAAGAGAACACCACAAAAACCCATCTCCCCATCACCCCTGCTTGCACGATACTGACGCGCAATAATATTCATTAGCACAATGACCCCCCACTGCATGCATGGCTTGAACATGAACACGAACACAGCACAAAGAGAACACCACAAAAACCCATCTCCCCATCACCACTGCTTGCACGATACTGACGCGCAATAATATTCATTCTCTGCGAAAAATCGATTTTCACAATATAAAATTTAATTCTTTACCACTGAACGGCCCGAGCGGTTTAGGCTTTCAGGATTTTTGTGATATTTACTTGTAGAGTCAAAACAGATCAGTAAACTTCACTTATTTGTATATTACACTTTTTAAAGATTACATTTTTGCGGTAACACTCTCAACTTTTACGCGCACGATCACATCACTCAACTTTTTGTTGCTAATTTCATTAAGACCTTCGTCGAGCCAATTCTCTACGTTGAAGCCAGACTTGTCCTCCAGACCTCTTCGCCGAGCCATGCCAGACCCGGGTGGACTCTTCACGGCGGCTAAGTCCCGGCGGACTGCGGCCTCCACCGCTAAGTCCGGCTGGACTGGGGCCTCTGCTACTGGTGGCAGCTGGCGGGTCCTGCTGGTCTGGGGCTTCTTCAGGATCTGGAACTGGACTGGGCTTGAACTGGCTGGAACTGACTGGAACTAACTGCCCTCCTCAAGAATTTTGGGGTTTTTATAGTCAGTCCCCGAAAACTCTACTAAATTTTGTTCTGCTAAAAGTGGTCCGTTTCGATGAGAAGCATCGATGAACCTCATGAATTAAATTATGCAGACCTCTGCAATTCTTCATGACTTTCCGTATGGTGTAGTGAGTACACCTCAAAATCGGAAGTCATGGGTTCGAACCATTGTCGTGAAACTTTAAATTATGTTATTGGAATATCAAAATTATGTTCCTAAAACATTCTCAAAAATGTTGGTCAATAATGAGAAGGTCCAATTCTCCATTGAACAAACATGCCAATGAATTTGGTTAAGCCACACCCTCAATTTCCCCTGTAGAATAACATCGCACATTCATAATTGAAAGCTTAACCATTTTTTTGATTGCCTAACAATTGGCGAAATTGAATAAAGGGCTTTTCAGGTGAGGATGACTCATGATCCACACCTGTACATAAGCTTAATTATTTGTCGCGCAACGCGAGTCGACGTGTAAAATTATTTATGCTTGCGTAAGCGCGCATGGTCAGAACTGTGGTGAGGTTCGAAAAATGGACAAATTTAATGATTTAAATTTGAGGTCGCTGCATTCCCCCACACTTACCAGCTAGATGTTTGTATTCTTGAAAAGCATTTAGAACATCTATCGAAAGTTATTTGTAGGTTGAAATAATATTCCCAAAGTTAATAATTTAAATTGTAAAAAAAATACTTTGCAAAAAATCATAAAAAGATACTTTAATGGCTGGCTATAAAAAAATGATTTTAAAAAAATGGTTCGGTTAATCTCCCCCACACTTATCAGCTAGATGGTCGTCTGAAAGAAATGATCATCTATGGAAAGAATATTGTCGGGTGTAGTGATCGTGCGGTTTACAATTTGTTCTTCTTGTGCTTTCTTGTAAATTGCTTTATAATTATTATTGCTCTTTTGATTTTTCTACTGTAAAATTGTTTTCATTACTCTTTTGATCTTCTGTCCTGTTAAATTACTTGAATTACTGTTTTGAACTTCTCTTGTAAAATTATTTTCGTTGAAACAGATTTGAATAAACTTGCATTTGAAATTAATTTTCATTTTCTCTCCTAAAAGAAAATCATTGCATTTTTCCCACTGTAAGCAAAATTTGTTGTTGTTGTAGAACTTTGTTGATCGGCTGGTTGTTATCGTCGTCGTCTTCCATCAAAAATCGTCTTTATCGTGAGGCTATTCATTCCACAGTGACTTGGTCAATGGAACACCTGACGGGGTGTTTCACCAAACTGCCGCCAGGTTCGCATATGTTTTACGCTATATCCCTCTGATGGTACATTCGATGAACTAAATTTTAACCGATAGATTGCACCACTGTGACGTAGACAGTTACCGTACAGAGTAGTAACATTGGTTTTAAAAAAAGTTTAATCAAATTCTTCATTTTTCAAAAAAAAAAAAATTAAGCTAAACTATGTAAAAGTTTGCAGAACTGACATAACTATAGTTCAATATTTTTTTCTTAATATATTATCGTGAAATTTCCCTTAAAACAGAAAAAATATTTTTTTATTTCTATACCGTATGGTGGTACTGTACGGTAGGATTTGTTTATGTTTACTGCTGTTGCTGTTGTTTTTTTTCCTCTTTTCAGAAGCTGTGTTTTGAGTTTGCTCTCGAGCTGGACGAGGTCACGACCGAGAAGCAGATGATCAGGACGGGCGGATGCGGCCAAGGATGCGTCGGAGAATGTGATTTACCGGATCAATATTCCGACCAACCGGTACGATCTGATGTGCCAGTAGGAACTGGTCCAGGGGCTGCAAGTGAAGAAGGAGTTCCCAGAGTTTAAGAAGGTTGCATCGGCGAAGGGTCTCCCGCAGAAGCTGATCGTTACGGAGGCCACCAAGCAGATTCGGCCATTTGCGGTGACGGCCGATTGGGACGCACGACTTGGACACGCTGAAGGGACCATTTTGCACGATGCCAAAGCGCCGAAGGACATTAAGTTTGTTCTGTTGAACCAGGTTGATGGAGTTATCACTCGACACACGCCCAGCTGAAGGCTTATTTTCCGATCATCCGAGACTCGCCGGTTTATCCGGTAGTTTACGACGCGAACGGAGTTGTTCTCTCGTTGCCGCCGATCATCAACGGGGACCACTCGAAGATCAGCACCACCCTGGTTTAATACCCGAAACTAGCCTGTCGCAAGGAAACCATTTTGACGGCAAAGGCCAACGTCTACATCGGCATCGACGAAAGTGCCGAAGCACTGGCCAAAATGCTGAACCGCCTTTTTCCAACCACGCAAAACGCCTCCAAACAGCTGGAAGTGCTCATCCCGCCAACCCGGCACGACATGCTGCACGTGTGTGACATCGAGGACGTTGGCGCGTGTGACTACAACCGCATCCCGAAGACTCTTCCGGCCACAATGCACATCGCCCGCCAATGCCCCCTGAACAAACTGACCAAGCAACTCCGTGAACAAATCTCCCAAGCCGGATTTACTGAAGGCCTTACCCTTACACTGTGCTCGCGGGACGACATCGCCGGCTAGCTGAACCGAGATATCGAGAAAATCCCGGCCGTTCACATCGCCAACCCGAAAACCCTCGAGTATCAAGTCGTGCGAACCTCGCTCATCCCCGGACTGCTCAAAACCCTGGCCGCGAACCGCAAAATTCCCTTCCCTTAATCTGTTTGAAGTGTCCGACGTGGTCCTGGCGGATTCCAAGGCCGAAGTCGGGGCCAAGAACGAGCGTCGCGTTTGTGCCGTCAAGCTGCTGGATTGCGTCTCCTGTTACTGGGATGCCCTAGGACAAGAAGCAGGATTACTCCCTGCTCAGCCGCGTGTTGTGATCTCCGCCAGTGATTAATCACCCGACCTCGCTAGTGCTCGCCGCGCAAGTGCACTCCTCGAACCCGCCTCCCGGTGCCCAGCTGGTTTCAGATCTACCAGCCCAGTTTAATTGCCCCCAAAAGTACGCCACGCTGAAATCGTCCGATAGGTCGCCCCCACGGAAAACGATCCCGAACGGGGATAAGATCACCCGGCCCGTGTGCTGTCGCTCGAAACCTCGCATCCGCAGTGTCCCCTATCACAGAGAGTTTGTACCGTTGCCACCGCAGTACTTCCTGCGCATCGTTTCCGACCGGTGGATTGTCGCTGAGACGCAACTTACGATTTCGTTTCGCCACCTGATTCTACCTGAGAAAACCTTCCACCGATGAAGCTGCTCGATTAGCAGCTGCTGCCGACAAGTGCCCTGCGCGAGCCACGCTTCGAAGAGCTGTACCCGGACCGGTTTCCGTCGGCCGTCCCCATGTTACAGCAGAATCCGGGTTGTTCATTTGGTCTCGAGGAACGCGCTGGCCGAGCAGATCTTCATGGATTGGCACCAGAAGTTTGGCCAGAACTCGGGATGCAAGGTGGTCAAATTAACGGAGGAAACCGGAACGAATATTAAGCATATTGCCTAGGGATAAATTATCATATTTTAAAACTAAAAAAAATTAATTTAATTTTTTTTCCATTTTTAAGGTAGATTTTTTTTTTAATTTCAAAATTTAAAATGTTTCAAAAATTTAAACTTTTAAAATTTTATTTTTTTTTAAAGATTCATAAATTTTAAAAACTTGAAAAAAAATTAAATTTCAAAAATTTATAAATTTTAAAAAATCAAAAATTCTAAAAAAAATAAAAACAAAATAACGAAATTCAGAAATAAAAAAAATAAAAATTTCAAGCCGTTCCTGGATCGCATGGCAGATTAAACGCTGAAGGAGCTGCTGGGTCATGTGGAGAAATACCTGGAGAGTCGTACATTAGCATGGGTTCGCCAACGTCCGACAAAGATTCGGACCATCCGCTGGTGTATCTGCATCACGAGGATCCGGAATGGGTTCCGACACCAAAGGCGGCCGCAGCTCGAACTCCGCTGGACTGGAGTTCAGCGACGCAGCGTGAACCAGCGTTGTGGAGGCTCTCTACCCGCCGGGATGTGACGAAGGCCCGGAAGGTTCACATTTTATTCATTAATAAAACAATTCTGGAAGAAGAAGACAACCTTGAGACCCCTACCCCCTCCTTCCCCGCCCATATTATTTTATTATTTTATATGAATCAAATCGACACATCAAGAACAAGTAAGCGCAGGTGATCACGCAGCTTGATCTAGGCTCGAAGGAAGGTCGATGAATGCCTCGAGGAGTTCCTGGCGGCCTTCCAGATAAACAGCCTGATATTATGACGACGGCGCGATTTGCGACAAAAACGGCTCCGACTTGTCTTCTTCTTCATCGTCCTTAGCGGAATCGATGCTAGGTGACATTCGAGCGAGCCCTGGCGATCATGACAACCATCGGGTTCATATCCATCACCATACGCACCTTGTCGAAGGCAATCTCCCGCAAGGTTGACTCCTCGCAGAATCTACTGCAAAAATGAATAAATAAATATATCTGTCCGTCCGTCAGGGTGGTGCCGAAGTCGACGTTCACCTGAAAGATTGAACAGTCGAGGAAGATATCGACAGGATCAGATCTCAAAACTCCTGACCCGGAGCAGCAGGAACAAATTTGTCCGCGTTCCGTGGGTTAAAATCTTTCAGCTCATAAAATTTGTCGGGGCTGCCGACCGACGGCGGGCCGGGACACTTTTACAACAGATCTGCCACGGTCGTCGTCGTGCGTTGCATAGATCTTCTCGACGTGGGTGTTTTGGTGGGTTGGCGGTCGAAACGTTGCTGCTGCTGACCGTGGAGCTCGATATGCCGAAGCTTCTGGAGGTGTCCATGTCTGCCCATGCTGTCGTTGCCGTGTTTTGGCTCGTCAAACTGGTAGATAAAGCGAAGTTCGTTCAGCTTGATGCGATGGCCGAGCACGCTGAAGAAGCCCAGCTTGAGCTGTTCGGCGATTTGGGGGTCCGTGAGTACTTTTACCGCATGAATGACCTGCTTGTACTTTTGCTTGTCCGAGCTGAGAATGATATCGCGCACGTTGAGCTCGTCGAGGATAAAGTTCACGAGGGATTTGATGTCGTCCAGATATTCCTTGCTCTAGTTGATGACGATGACCTCCGTCATCGGGTTCTTGATGGGGACGGTTCTACGATCGCGCATAACACAGCTCAACTTGACGACGGCCTGCATCCGAGAAACGGCACGCTCAATCGGCAGGTTGATGTACTTCATGTTTGAAGTAACGCTTTCATCTCCTTGGCCACAAACTCCAGCTGCGACTCCTTGAACGACGTAATCCACACGTCCATCACGTTCGTCGAGCGCTTGCTTGCGTAACGACCCGCGTCATATCGATAAACAATCTTGTTGAACCACAGCAGGAACACGTCCTTGATGTCGTCTTCCTTGAAGCTGAAAGATGCATCATTATTAGCAACGACTTCTAGAGAAACGCTCAAGATATCAAACTCACCGCAAATTCTCCGCGCGCACAACCGGCGAATTGATGAGGTACTGCCGCAGCGTGTCCGCCCCGTACTTGTGCACCAGCTCCATCGGGTCCGAGTAGTTCATCTTCCGCCCGTCGGCGGCCAGCACCAGCCCGGTGTAGTTCGGTCCGGGTGAATCTCAGAATTCCATTAAGTTTGGCTGGTGCGCCATCGTCACCTTCAGCTTCTGTCCCTCCACTAGGCCACCGTTCATCTGGGCCATGGCCTTGGCGGCATCGGCCGCCTCCACGTACTGGACGTAACCGAAACCCTTGGAGCGACCCGTTTCCTTGTCCATCACCATCACGGTCCCGAACAGAGCGAATTATGCCGCCAGCTGCTGGATGTTGATGGTCCGCTTCAGATTTCCCACAAACAGAACCTTTCCCTTGGTGGATTCCTTCGGGGTCTTGGCCTTTGCAGCAGCGGGACTGGCAATCGGAGCAGGAGCCTCTCGACCTCGAGACGGGGCGCCTCGACGGATTCCGGCGGTTAGAGCGGTCATGCGCACGAGATCATCATCCGTAAAGGTGGCCAAAATCAATCCGGCTGGACGTGCCATCCTACCGAGCCTGAATTGACCTAAATTTGTTAAATTTCTCAAGCATTTAATTTTTTCACAAACTTACGTAGAACTGCAGCAAGAACACGTCCCGCAGCCGCGTCCGCCC